>NC_034606.1:5853451-5854467 GCF_900095145.1 Mus pahari | reverse complement strand
CCTCTGTTCCCCTACCCACCCACTCCCACTACTTGGCCCAGGCCTTGCCTTGTGCTAGGTCATATGGAGTTTGGAAGACCAAGGAGCCTCTATTCCCTTAACTCTTTTTTTAAAAATAAATTTATTATTTATTTTTATTTTATGTGCATTAGAGTTTTGCCTGCATGTATGTCTGTGTGAGGGTATTGGATCCCCTGGAGCTGGAGTTACAGCTGTGAGCTGCTATGTGGGTGCTGGGTATTGAATCTGGGTCCACTGGAAGAGCAGCCAGTGCTCTTGCCTCTGAGGCATCTCACCAGCTCATGTGGCAACTCTTATAAAGGAAAGCATTTCATCGGGGCTGGCTTTCAGTTCAGAGGTTTAGGTCCATATCATCATGACAGGAAGCATGCCAGCATGCAGCAGAGATGGTGCTGAAGCAGGAGCTAAGAGTTCTATATGCAGGTAACAAGGAGAAAACTGTAAGCCACTGAGCCTAGCCTTAAGCACTTGAGACCTCAAAGCCTGCCCCCGACAGTGGCACACTTCCTCCAACAAGGTCCTACCTACTCTAGTGAGACCACACCTCCTACGAGGGCCACTCCTTAGACCAAGCATCCAAACACATGAGTCTATAGGGCCCTTCCTATTCAGACTCTCCCCACCCCCCATGTGTGAGTGTATATGTGGGCACATGCACGTGAGTGTAGGTGAACACAGATGCCAGAAGCATTGCATCTCCCTGGAGCTGGAGGTTGGAGCTGTCTGAACAGTGGTGGAAACTGAGTTCAAGTCCTCTACAAGCACAGTATGTATCCTAATGACTAAGCCATCGCTGCAGCTCAACAGTTATTTTTATGCGTTGTGTGTTGGGCTCCGCTCTCTGCCAGCAGATCCAGGCAAGAGGAGAGAGGCCCCGGTCCAGCCGAGGAGAGAGGCCCTGGTGCAGCCGAGGAGAGAGGCCCCGGTCCAGCCGAGGAGAGAGGCCCTGGTCCAGCCGAGGAGAGAGGCCCTGGTCCAGCCGAGGAGAGAGGCCC
>NC_034606.1:5849855-5852579 GCF_900095145.1 Mus pahari | reverse complement strand
CAGCCGAGGAGAGAGGCCCTGGTCCAGCCGAGGAGAGAGGCCCTGGTCCAGCCGAGTCTCTCCAGGTCTCCAGGGCTGTGCAGGGTGGTGAGTGTTGAGGGGGAAGGCTCATCGAAGCAGGAACTCGTTTTATTGCATCAGTCTTTTGTTTATACAGGGTTGAGAAAGGAGTTGGGGACCTTTGGTGAGGTGAGGTGACATAGGGAGTAGGGAAGAGTGACAGAGGGTATGGGGCGACTGACAGGGCCAATAAAGTTATTCTACATCAGCAGTAGCTAGGCAAGGCAGGCTTAAGCAGGGCGTGCTGAATCACTTCAGTACTGAAGTGAGCAAGACAGGTCTCTAAACTTGAGGAAAGGCTCAGGCTTCCTTACTACGCCTCACAGTATCTGGCCGAATGAGGCCCAACAATTATGGAATTATATTTGATAATTACTTTTATGCCTTCATTGAGAGATACTTGTCTGTATGATGTTTTGGTCCAATTTCAGGACTGGGCAATGCTGCTTTCATAAAATATGCTAGAAAATATTCCCTCTATTTTATCTTTTGGAAGAGATTTTAGGGAATTAATCTTGGCACTGTTGATGCCTTGTATTAATCTTAGAAATTCTCAATCATGTGACTAAATATTTCCTCTGTTTGCTTTAAAATTTTTCTCCCTCTGTCACTCCTATCACATAAATGAGCCAGAATTTGGATATTATGTTACATTGTTATCTTAGTTAAGGTTTTACTTCTGTGAACAGACACCATGACCAATGCAAGTCTTATAAAGGACAACATTTAATTGGGGCTGGCTTACACGTTCAGAGGTTCAGTCCATTATCATCAAGGCGGGAGCATGGCAACATTCAGGCAGGCATGGTGCAGGAGGGCCTGGGAGTTCAACATCTTCATCTGAAGGCTGACAGCAGAGTACTAACCTCCAGGCAGCCAGGATGAGGGTCTTAAAGCCCATGCCCACAGTGACACACCTACTCCAACAAGGCCACACTTTTAAATAGTGCCACTCCCTGAGCCAAGCATATTCAAACTATAACATTGGGTTTTTTTTCCTTTTGGTTTATACGTTTCTATTGATTTATCTTGTCCTCAGAGCTTCTCTTTTCAACCATGTCCGGTCTATTAATATTAACAAGCCCATCAAAGGCATTCTTTATTTCTGGTACAGTGGTTCCTTTTATTTGTTTTGCCTAAGGTATGTACATGCACCTTGTGCAAGGCCTAGTGCACACAGAACCAGAGGAGGACATTTGATCCCCTGGAACCAAAGTTACAGGCAGTTATGAGTCACAATATGGATGCTGGGAACTGAATCCAGGTCCTCTGCAAGAACAGTAAGTGCCCTTTACTGCTGAGCCAGCTCCAGCTCCTACAGTAAAAGTAGGAAATTCGAATTCATTTTTCCTTAGAGTTTCTGCTTCTTAAACTCTCTTGCCTGTTTTTGTGTATTTCCTACTGTTTTCTCTACAGCCCTTAGGGTATTAACTGTAATTATTTTAAGTTGCTAAGCTAATAATTCCAATATCAATGCCATCTCTGAGACTTATTCTGACTCCCTGCCTCTTCAAGCTGTGGGGTGTGCTTTATAACTGTGCCTTGGGCTTTTGCTTGAAAGCTCACCATGATCTGCTAGGTGAACAGAGCCGCTGCCACGGGGCCTTTGTGATGGTCAATGGCTGAACGGAGGCGAAGCTGTTGCAGACACCTAGGCTTCCATCTTAGCCTCAGTGATTCAGAGACTGGGAATCCACAGAATGTCTTACATTTTCAGTCTCCTTTGACAGGGCAGGTATCTAGAGGGGACTGGGATTAAATATTTTTACTGCCTCCAGTTGGTTCAGGTTCCTGGTAATTTGGAGTCTAGTAAAATAGTTTCTGTTGAGAGCAGGTTTTCTTAAAAACAGAACTCTGATGATGTGCCCGGCAGCCTTCTGTCATGTGACAGTAGCTGGAGAAACACATTATAAGGGGAAATGTGTATTTTGGCTCATGCTTCCCGTCCATGGTCACTTGGCCCTGTTGCTTTTGGGTCGTTGACAAAGCAGCATGTCGTGGCTGCAAAGTGTCTTGGAGATAGCCACTCCTCTTGTAGGAGCCAGGGAGCAAACAGAGATAGGAAAAGGATACACTTTCCCACTGTCCTTGTTTCTAGGAGCCCTTAGTAGGCTCCACCTCTGAGGGGGTGGAGAATACATTCCTAAGAACCACAAGGAAGTCAGAAGACAACTTTCAGGACTTAGCTCCCTCCTTCCACTGTGAGCGCTATGGAATCAAACTCAAGCACTAGTAAGCCATCTTGAGGCCACCACTGTCTCTCAGTAGTAGTACTACAGGCCAGGGACCAAGTCTTTAACACATGAGCCTTTGAAGGTTTCAAGGTCTAAATTGTATAAGTTATATTTCAAAATAGTTACTTCCCTTCCCTCCTGGATGTAGAGGGGAATTTTTATTTGACTCCCAGTGGGAGACTCTGAAAATAAAACTCACAGCAACAGGGGGGCCCAAAGACAAAGCCCCTGGGGACTTTGACTCCCAGGTAGTCTACATGAGCTTCTAGCCACTCGCGGTGGCTGTTCTGGTATTCTCCAGAGAGCAAGTTTCTCAAAGTTATTTAAAAATACCAAGAGAAGGGTCAGTGGTACAGCTCAGTGGTTCAGCTCAGTGGTTCAGCTCAGTGGTACAGCTCAGTGGTACAGCTCAGTGGTACAGCTCAGTGGT
>NC_034606.1:5845984-5849780 GCF_900095145.1 Mus pahari | reverse complement strand
CAGCTCAGTGGTACAGCTCAGTGGTACAGCAGTTGCCTACCGTGCACAAGGACCTGGGTTTAGTCCTGGAAATACATAATGAAAATTACACTGTTGGGAGTTATACCCAGTCGAAAGTTACATAATTTGACATTATTGTTAGTAGAATGCTGCTCTATGAAACTTTTTATCATAGATAGGCTTAGCCGTTCATAGCTACAATCCCAACGTTTCAGAGATGGAAGCAGGCTTGCCATGAGTTTTAGGCCAATGTAGACTACAAAATGTGACCCTGTCTTAAAAATTATTATGGCACAACAATTAAATGATTTTTGCTGAAATAAATGTGTCGGTGGGTGGATGAGAAATGCCCTCCATAGTGGTGGGCGTTTGAACTCTGCATCCCGAGCGGTGGTGATATTTAAGGAGATTTGGTTGATGAGGTCTTGCTGGGGGAAGAAAAGAAGTCACTGGGGCAGGCTTTGAGGTAAAAATGTCTCTGGACTACTTCCACTCAGTGCCACATCTGGTTCGCTTTCTCTGCTTTTGCTTGCAGATGGAAATGTGACCACTCTGCTCCCTGCTCCAGCCACTCTGCGCTCTGCCTCCTGCCGTGCGGTCCCTCCATAAGTCCAAATAAACTCTGCCTTCAGAAGTTGCCCTTGTCAGGGTGCTTTACCGTAGCAACAGAAAAGTGACTGTCTTAGCTAGGGTTTCTGTCACTGTGAAGAGACACCATGACCATGGCAACTCTTAGAAAGGACAACATTTAACTGGAGCTGGCTTAGAGTTTCAGAATGTAGTTCATTATCATCATGGCAGGAAGCGTGGCAGCCTGCAGGCAGACAAATGCCAGAGAAAGAGCTGAGAGTTCTGTATTCGGACCAGCAGGCAGCTGGAGGAAGATCATGCGTCTGGCTTGAGATTCTGAGACCTCAAAGTTTATCCCCAGAGATACGCTTCCTCCAACAAAGCCACACTTCATTCAACAAGACCACATCTACGCCAAAAAGGCCACACCTCCTAATAGTGACACTCTCTGAGTCTATAGGGACCATTTTTACTCAGACCACCACAGAATATAATAACCATTTGAAGTAAATATATATTTTGGGTTTTCTTGTTTTGTTATGTTTGAGACAAGGTTTTTTTTTTTGTGTGTGTGTGTAGCAGAGCCCTAGCTGGCTCAAAACTTGCTTTGTAGACCAGGCTGCCCTTGAACGCACAGAGATTCACCTGTACTGCCTGCCAAGTGCTGGGATTAAAGGCATGAAGCATTATGCCCTGTGATCACTTAAAAACTAGAAGTTTTCATTGCATTACTTATGCAGACATCTGCAGCCCATCGCTGGAATTTGCAGATGCATGCAATAATAAATGTCTTCATCGCTGATACTTTTACCAAGGCTCACTTAGGAAAGCAAGCATGGATTCCCTTCCCATCTGAAATTCTTTCCCAATTTAATCTTTCCTTAAGCCTTGAAAGCGCTTCCCATGGCTCAGGTTTCCGCAAGTGGTATTTGTGAACTTAATCTTGTATTGACTTAACTTAAGGGTGTCTATGCGAACAGTACCTAGACATTAGTCTTTACATAAAAATTCACTTTCACATGAAATGCATTGCCTGTTGCCTTCTGCTCTAAAATCTTAAGTGCTGTGATATTTGCAGCATGATAATTAACCTTTATGGTGCATCCGTACAGCTAGGCAGACATGATATACCCTCTAGTGACTACCTCCAGATGACGGGAAAGTGAACTTTCAGTGCGGTAGCAATGACACTGTGGGTAGAGCCGCATAGTTTAATGACAGTTTGATGCATAAGCTTGCCCCGTGACGCTCTGGAGTCGTCCTTTGCAAACAGAGATTTATAATGCTGAAGGAGATCAGCCTCAGACCCAGTAATTCCTTGTCTGAGTCACATTTTTGCTTCTGTGAGTTTACTTTGCTGGGATTTGTTGTCTGTGGCTTCAATACTTGCCATCTGGTCATCTTTAATATTTAATATCTATCTTTTACTTTCATTTAGCAAAGCAACCATATTAAGTCAAGTAGTAGAAATAGTATTTTCCCTCAAGCTACCAGCTAACATCTAGGAAAGGCTTCTTGAAACGAGCTTAGTAATTTAGATAATAACTAAGTTACTTTCCTTTGATGTGAACACTTAGATTTATACCTAACATGGGCTGTGAATGACTCTGCATGGCTTTTACAATTGCTTTAAAAACAGATGGGATAAATTCATAGAGTATAAGAATTAATATTGTTAAAATGTTTTACTATCCAAAGTAATATAGATCTGATGCTATTCATATAAAATTTGAATGAGCTTTCTTACAGAAATTGAAAATTTTTGTGTAGCACCACACAATTCACACGGCATCACACCTGTTGCTGTGGGGAGAGAGAGGTTATTTGACTCAGAGTTTAAGGATATATTCCACCATAGCAGATTATTCAAATTAACAAGAGCTGATGGCAGCTGGTCACATCATAACCACAGTCAAGAAGCAGAGATGAATGCTTGTGTCAGGTCACCTCCTTCTAGGACCCAAACCTAGAGAATGGTACAGCCCACATTTATGATAGGTCTCCCCACTTCAATTAACCTCGCCAAGGAAGGCCTCAGGGTGTGGCCAGAGGTTTGTTTCTTCGTTATTTTCAGATCTAGTCAAGTTGGCGACCAAGATCAATGGTTATTACAAGTCTGCTTCTAGTCAGCTTGGCACTCAACCACATACTTTAGAGCATAATATTCTACCTCTTGCCCTCGTCTTCTAAAAGAACAACAAACTGTATTTAGCTAAATTTCAAAATCCCAAAATTCGTTAATGATTCCAACCCCCGTTTAAAAGCCCAAGTCTCTTCTAAGACCCAAGGCAATCTCTTAACTGGGAGTTCTCAATTTTTAAAAATTACAACATATAAAGACACAGAGAAAATATCCCTCTTTGGAAAGGAAAGAGCAGACACATGACCAGGAATTATCAGACTAAACCAAGATTAAAACCCACCAGGGCAACAGTGGAACTCTGCAACTCCATCTCTGGCATCTGGAGCTCACATGGCATCAGCACATCTCCCAAAGGCTACGATAGCCCCTCCCCTCGGCTCTGCTCCTCCCCCTCCGGCTCTGCCATCTGCAACATATTCTCCCTTGGGCTGGCCCTGTTTTCCACCTGCTGTTTTCTTTGGCATTTGCCTTATGGTTCTTGCATCTCCAGCATCCCATCTCCAGGGTTCCAGCTTCACTTCAGAACTTCATACAGTGTCCTCCAAGGATGCCTATGGATGTAAATCTTGGTTGTCAGCCTCATTGGACTGGAGACTGAGTAAGAAATGCACCTTCTGGTAGATCGTCAGCTTATTTACTGAAAAGGGTTAATGAAGGGGAAGGCCCGTTAGGGCAGCAGCAGCTCAGGTGGAGAGGTCTGAGGGAGAAGTGAGGCTGCTTTTTCCTGTTCACCTTTGCCCTCTGTTGTTGAGGTCATCTACCCTGTGACTGACATTCATGCTGCTGTCCTTAGATGACACAAGAACACAGCTTCTTTGACCTTCCAATGTGAAGACTGTTGCCTGTCCAGGAACCTGAAGAGCATCATGCCAAGGGAACCAGTTTAAATATAAGACCAATTTTAAATGACAAACTCATAAGGTAGAATAGAAAGGTGGCTCTCAAATTAGGGTTTAGAAACAACAGTTTTTAGTCAAAGGGTGCAACTTTTGAATTGTAAGATGAAACTTTGAAGAGTCAATATTCAGTATGATGATATGTTAATGATATTATTACTAGCTATAGTTAATGATTTTTTTTTTT
>NC_034606.1:5844454-5845841 GCF_900095145.1 Mus pahari | reverse complement strand
CTCAAACTCAGAAATCTGCCTGCCTCTGCCTCCCAAGTGGTGGAATTAAAGGCATGGGCCACCACAGCCTGGCAAGAGAGCAGATCTTAAGAGCACCCATGACCCTACAAAATTAAAAGTCTGTGAGAGATGTATGTGTTCCTTAACTTGATTGTGTTAATTATTTCACAGCACACACAATTTCAAGTCATCATATTTTATACCTTGAATATGCACAATTTTAATTTATCAACGCTGTTTCTATAAAGCTTTTTTGGGGGAAGCATAAAATTTTAATAAGGCATAAAGAGCCCCCACCCCCGAGCCTAGATATGTCATAATGGGAGTGACAACCTGATAGGTAGAGTCAACTAAAAGGCCTTGAGCACCTGAGAGGGATTTCCTTGATCAGGTTCACTGAAGTAAGAAGACCAACTGTAAGGTGGGCAGCACCTTCTGATGGAAGTCCAGATAAAGGAAAGTCCAAGGGAAAATAAGGGCTTGGGGTTGTGTGTGTGTGTGTGTGTGTGTGTGTGTGTGTGTGTGTGTGTTTTGCCTGTTGGCCTTCATGTCTTGTTTTTGAGTTCATCTACCCAGTTTGCCAGTGCATCCACATTATTGCTGTCACTGGTGTTGCTACATTCTGATACTAGAAACCAGCTTCTTTGTGCTTCCAACATGGACTCAAGCTAAGCAGCTCTCCAGGAGTCCCCAGGCAGGCCTTCAGCACCAGCTTGGGAGCCCCGAGGCATCCAGTCCCGTGGACTGAGCAGATACCAGGTTCCCAGTATTCCATACAGATAGCCAGTGTTAAACTACCCAGTCCACACAATGTAAGCCACTCTTTTTTTTTTTTAAAGATTTATTTATTTATTATATATAAGTATACTGTAGCTGTCTTCAGACACTCCAGAAGAGGGAGTCAGATCTTGTTATGGATGGTTATGAGCCACCATGTGGTTGCTGGGATTCGAACTCCGGACCTTCAGAAGAGCAGTCGGGTGCTCTTACCCGCTGATCCATCTCACCAGGCCACGTAAGCCACTCTTAATTCTGTAGCACATATCCACTTCATCAGTTCTGTTCCTCTACAGATGCTGACTGTACTGGCTAGCTTTGTGTCAACTTGACACAGCTGGAGTTATCACAGAGAAAGGAGCTTTAGTTGGGGAAATGCCCCCATGAGATCCAGCTGCAGGGCATTCTCTCAATTAGTGACCAAGGGGTGAGGGCCCTCCTGTGGGTGGGACCATCTCTGGGCTGGTAGTCTTGGATTCTATAAGAGAGCAAGCTGAGCAAGCCAGGGGAAGCAAGCCAGTAAAGAACATCCCTCCATGGCTTCTGCATCAGCTCCTGCTTTCTGACCTGCTTGAGTTCCAGTCCTGCATCCTTTGGTGATCAACAGCAG
>NC_034606.1:5798931-5841464 GCF_900095145.1 Mus pahari | reverse complement strand
CCAGTAAAGAACATCCCTCCATGGCTTCTGCATCAGCTCCTGCTTTCTGACCTGCTTGAGTTCCAGTCCTGACTTCCTTGGTGATGAACAGCAGTATGGAAGTGTAAGCTGAATAAACCCTTTCCTCCCCAACTTGCCTCTTGGTCATGATGTTTGTGCAGGAATAGAAACCCTGACTAAGACACTGACTAACAGGTTTGTATTGGTGGGTAAGAGAAAGAAAGCGTGCGCCTGAACCCTTAGAGAAGGCAGGAATTAAGCTCCCACAGACCAAGAGAAAGAGTTTCTAGAGCAGGCAGGTTTTGAGGAGATACTCAGATATAAAATTATTGAGAGATTTTGAGTTCCTAACCTATTATATGGATTGGTTTGCACTTGACACAATAGATTTTTTTAGGTGTTTTCTGTTTAAGGCAGAGGCTGTGCATGATGGCACACCTGAAGGGAGTGTCTCTCTCTGGAAGGAGACATAGCCATATCTCTGTGAATTCAAGGCCAGCATAGTCTAGTTCCAGGTCAGCAACTACATCGGACAGACCCTACCTCAAGAATAAAAATCTCTTTAAGGCAGAGCCAGGTCGTCTAGCAAAACTTACGTTTCAAGGACTTTTCCTGGGCTGTAACTCACCAGGTGAATTTTTATTTATTTTTTTCATTTTAATTATATTTTGTTCTTTAAAACAAATTTTAAATTTAGATATACTTTGATCATATTCTCGTCCTCCCTGAGTCCTTCCAGACCAACTCCTTCTCCCCATTCACCCACTTTTAAGTTCTTTCTCAAAAGACAAAGCAGAGCTGAATATAGCAACATAAAGTGATATGTTGATCTACAACCTGTGAATCTAAGGCTTGTCCTAGAGTGGTTGGTACACCCAGTGTCGCTCTGTTGGAGAAAACGGATTTACTTTCCCTCTCCCTGCAGGAGTAGATGGCGAGACAATTCAGTTGTTAACCTCTATCATACCAACTAGGTTTTCTTTCCTTTTCCATTTGTTTAAATATAACAAAGTAAAATATAATAAAGATAAAACAAAAACTATCACAGTGATGTTGGACAAGACAAACCAACAGGAGGAAAGAGCCCAAGAGGAGGCACAAGAATCAGGGACCTACTTGTTCACACACAAGGATCCCATGAAAACACTAAACTGGAAGCTATAATACATACATAGAGCACCTGGTGTAGACCTGTGCAGGCCCTGTGCGTGCTGCTTCAGTCTCTGTGAGTTCAATGAGTTTCGCCCATGTTGACTTAGAAGGCCTTGTTTTCTTGGTGTTCTTCATCTCTTCACACGATCAAAGTAGAAACACTAATGGAGCCACAATCCTTTATCTACAATGGTCTACTACCTGCAAGATATGCTAGGGTAATGGTGGCACAAAGTTTATAGGAATAACCAACCAATAACTGATTTGGCTTGAGGCCCATTCCACAAGATGGAACCTATGTCCAACATTGCATGGATGACCCAGGACATAGATGGCCCAGGGACATAGGGTAAAACCACTTAACACTAGTCTAAAAAAGAAGAAAAAAAACTGTATTGATAAAATGACTCCTAATGACATTCTGCTAGCCTCATAGACCAGTACCTTGCTCAGCCATCATCAGAGAAGCTTCCTCCTGCAGCAATGGAAACAAATACAGAGACCCTCAACCAAACGTTACACAGAGAGGGAGAGACCTTGGAACACACGGCCCTAAATGGGATGTCTCAATCAAATATCTCCCCTCAGAGCTGAGAGGACCTTTAAAAGATGAACTGGAAGGACTTTATTTTTTTTAAACAAAGGATGCTTAAACTTCAAGCTACCAGACTGTCATAATCAGAAATAACTGTGGAGTTCAGGTGGGTTTTGAGGCCATTAACGTTCACAACAGTTGTGCTGATTTTTCCTAGAAAAAGGGTCATGGTAGAAGAGAAGATGCTTGCCTGTTCTTTTGTTTTAAATGTTAGGAACACACGGTATAGAATAAGCTAACTCTTCTATTCATCACTTTGACAAATTTGAAAGACAGAACCCTGGGCAGGCATATACATGTATGTCCTTTAGCGCAAAGATCTTCAAGTCAGGACAGACAATGCCAGTGTATTCCTCTACCCTTCTTTCAACCTGGATGTCTAGACATTTCTCTCCAGCACTGCTCATCCTGGCTCTTTACTTTCTCCACTCACTGTGAGCGATGTCTTTCCATCAGTGGGATTTCTCCAACCCCTTCCCCATGGATTGGATTTCTTCTCCCAGCCCCATACAACATGTTCCTAAGAAGAAGTTAGCTATCCTAAAGGTATGTTCAAGGCCAAATGCAGTAGCACATATAGTTAAGTTTAGGACTCGGAAGATCTTTATGAGTTCAGCCTGATTTAGACAGAGTACCAGGACAGCCTAGGGTACATAGACTCTCAAAATAAATAAATAAATAAATAGCCTCCAACTAACAGGGAGCTGATGAAAACATAATAAAAACACAAAAACTCAGTTAGCTTTTGTTTCTTTTCAAACACAGTTTTTTTGTTTTTGTTTTTGTTTTTGTTTTTGTTTTTGTTTTTTCGAGACAGGGTTTCTCTGTGTAGCCTTGGCTGTCCTGGAACTCACACTGTAGACCAGGCTGGCCTCGAACTCAGAAATCCGCCTGCCTCTGCCTCCCGAGTGCTGGGATTAAAGGCGTGTGCCACCACGCCCAGCTTTTCAAACACAGTTTTGAATGATGCCTTTCCACTCAATTTTCCTGTAAACCTAAAACTGTTCTAAAACTAAAGTCTTCTGAGGGAGAAGGAAAGAGGAGAAGGCAGACAGGCAGGCGAGAAAAAGGGAAACAAAGTAAATGGGGATAGAGAGGTGACTCACAGGTTTAGAGGACTGGCTGCTCTTGCAAAGGACCTTGGATTGATTCCCAGCACCCACTTGGCAGCTCAAAACTGTCTGTAACCCTAGGCACAAGGGATCCAATGCCCTCTTCTTGACTTCAAGGTCAACAGGCATGCATGTAGTTGCACATGCACACAGGTAGGCAAAACACTCATACACCTAAAAAATAAGTGAATCTTAAGGAAACAATTCTGAGAACTTCCTAGAATAAGCCTGGCATCTTGTTTTGGAGTATCCCTCAGCTAATTGAAAGGGATGGAGGAGTTGGGAGGTCTCTATTGGGGCCTTGAAAAAGTATAGGCAGAAGGAGTTGATATTATAGGGATGTCCTAAAACATTGGACAGTGGGTGAGAACCCAAATGAAGGCCTGTTTGCATTCACACTGTGCAACCTGGAGAAGTTGGGTCCCTCCAAGTGTGTCTGGGTGGCATGGTAAAGGATTCCCACTGTCCCTCATCAGTCAATAATTGCTGAGTCCTAATATGTTACATACAGAAAGGCACTGAGTCTCAGTCCTAAGACGAGACTGCAGAAACACAATAGGCAGAAAATGGAGTGGATTTTCCTAATCTAATAGGAAAATTAGACACGTAAGGACATTTCTGGAGCAGTGTATGTCTTGATCATGTTTCACCCAACTTGTCAAATGGAATTCTCATTTAAGAAATCTTATAGCACAAAGCTGTATGCTGTTGCCTGTACTAGGCAGAAAATGTGAAAGGACACATTCCTTGGCTTGTCTCCTGGACTGGTTTAACTATAGTTGAAGTATTGGCAGCTATATTTAGAAGAAAACTAGCAATCTGAGACATTTTCTGACTACCATGTGCTCTGGAGAAACTGTATTTAGGGGAGAAACCAAAATTACCTTGGATCTCAGGCATGATTATTAGCTCTGCCTTGATCAGTTTGCCCAGCATTTGATTCCCTGCAAAAGCATTTTGCAAAAACCCATCTCATTTTTTCCTAAACTTGATTTGCAAACATTTCCATTTCTGGGGAGGATGGAAATCTCATTTTGGGGAACTGATAGGTTTCTTTTGGGGTGGGGTGGGGGAGCATTTCTTCTACTTGTGTCCATGTGTTTGGTAATGAGTCTTGTGGTAGCTTGGATGAGAATGACCCCCATGAGCTCATGTGTTTGAATGTTTGGTCCTCAATGATGGAACTGTTTGGGAAGGGTTAGGAGGCGTGGCCTTGTTGGAGGAGCTGTGTCACTGGGGGTGGGCTTTGAGGTTTGAAAAGACTCCTGCCATTCCTAATGCTGCTCTACCACCAAATATCAGAGCGAGAGGTGAGCTCTCAGCTGTTCCTGCCACCATGCCTATGCTCCACCATCATGGACTCTAACCCTCTGAAAATATAAGCCCCATTAAATCTTTTCTTTAATAAATTGTTTGAGCCATGGTGTTTTATCATGTATAGGACCACAATTTGTATAAATGGCCTCTGTGGTTTAGCATATCTAGGGTTAAATCATGGCTTAACCATTTGCTGATTCTAACTTAAGCCTCAATTTATAAACATACAAAGTAAAGAATCTAACCCTTCATAGCTTTGGTGTGAGCCCTGTGTGAGAGGAGGCACATGGCCCTTCCACAGGGCCTGCCATTTAGAGAGCGCCTGACTTTTCACGGGGTGGAAACTGGAGCCTTGTATATGGCACTTCCATTCTGTGCAGCATGCTGCCCTGAGAACAATCAGAGGAAACTTGAGCCAGATGTAGCAGCTCCTGAAGTCTTTACCACGGTGTGCGAGGAAAGAGGAAAGTCTGGGTTCCCTAAAGTGCGTTACCGTTATAGCAGGATATGATGGTTCACTTCCACCTTGGTGGTCCAGTTTCCCCTATCACAAGCAGAATTATGGATGTCTTGTGAAGACATATCCATGAAATCAGAGGCTCACAGTCTTTCCAGATTGTCCCATAACTGTGACAATATCAACTCTCCAAGAATGTGTCAAGTGCCCCTAACACTGGTGATCAAGTATGACTATTTGGAAAGTCAAGTTTGGGGAGAAATTGCTGTCCTTTGTCTGAATATTATCTGGAATCTCAGATGGTCTTAAGCAGAGTACAGGACTTCAAAGGAGCCGTAATTAAAAAAATACCTAGACACCATGGTTCTAGAAAAGCACTAGCTACTATGAGCTAGTTTCCTTTGCTTGTTTAAACATTGTTCAGAGGTAGAAAAGAAGATCAGAGGAAACTGAGGCTGGAGAAATGTCAGTTTGGTGGGTGAGAGCACCGGCCTCTTCCAGAGGATCTGGGCTCAGTTCCCACTACCCCTCGGGCTAACAACCATCTGTAATGTCAGCTCCAGGGCATCTGATAGAGTCTTCTGACCTCCACAGACAGCAGGCATGCACACAGTGCAGAGACAGGCATGCAAACAAACACCCTATACATGAAATAATGTAGATGAAAATCTTTTTAAAACTTTTGTTTTTAAAAAAGAAAAGATCAGAGAATATTACTTCCGTTCACATTCCAAATGTGTCAGACTGTCTTTAAAAAAAATGAATTCTAGGCAAATGACTGCACTCCACACACCTGATGCATAGGTCCAAGAGGGGAGGGAGAAAGCTGTGGGCCTTGTGTTTTGTGTTTCATTTGTTTGTTTTGTTTTGAGCTGAGTACAAAAAGCTCCCATGAGTGTTCACTGAGCATCCATGGGAAAAACACATGAGCTTGCTGGCTCTGGGAGGACCTGGTGTGCCTCTGGCTGTATCATCACACATTACTAATCATGGCCCATGGAGCCGATGCTGGCAAATCTCGCTATTGGATGACATGTAGAACCCAACATTCCTCTTACGTTTACTCTTTCCCCAAAGGCTCCCTTACATGTTGTTTTAAAAATGTCACACATTTAATAATATAGTCGAGCAATTCTAATAGTGTTAGTCTTCTTACCCTGTGAGAGAACTTCATTCCTAGGTGTGTTTCCTTAACCGTGATCGTGCCCATCCAACATAGTTACAAGGATGGATCTGTCTTGTGAAATTTCTGAGATTTCCTCTGGGATATTCTGCTTGAAGCAGCTGCCAAACATATAGGCTTCATCAACATTGTTTGTGTAAGAGATAAGTTTCCAGAGCACAGTCTGCGAGTGCAGAAAGACAGTGAGGGAGATGGCTGGGCTTGGCACAAAACGTCACATTTCGTAATAAGTTAAGTTTCCATAATATATTAGAACCACTACAAACACATCTGCAAACAGTTCTATGTCTCTTATCTGACAACTTGATAAGGAAGTAACATAAACATACAACGAAATGTGTTATGATTAAAGCCATGACATAATAGTATCATTAAAAAAAAAAAAAAAAAAGCTCAAAACCAGGCTGGGGAGCCAAACGGTGAACAGGAAGAGAACATCTGTTATTCTGTGAGGGCCAACAAACACTTGACATCCTTATGAACGTCCACAGCCAATGGTGATTAAGTCAGTTCTCCATGGCATACGGCTGTAACACGATAATGAAGAGCAAAATATGATCTGTTTTATAATAATAAAAAAGACAAAAAGACAAAGAAGAGGGAAATAAAAAGTGGATATTAAGAGCATCACAGGTTCAAAGCTAAAAGAAGCACATGGAGACACAGTCAGCCATCACCTTTGTGCAAACCTCCTATATCTTACCACACTCCTCCCCTGTAACCAGAGTTCTGGAAATAATTACTTGATGATAATGATAATAACCATTTCTTGGGCATGTTCCATGCATCAGGCATTTGTTGAATACTTTCATGTTTTGTTTAGTTCTGACCATGACTCTATAACTATAGAATATGGGCTTGAACTTCTATTTGTCTTACGTTGGGGGTTTGGTACAGGGACTCATTATGTGGCCAGGAATTCACTGTGTAGATTTGCCTCCAACTTGTCACCCTCTACCCTTCTTTAGTCTCTCAAGTCCTGGGATTGTAGGAAAGCAACATCGTACACAGCTCAACCATTACTGTTTTAATTGATGGTTTCCAGAAATAGAGTATCCTGCCCAAGATTCCGCAGCTAGTGAGTAACAAACCCGGGTGGGAGACAAGGCTCCCTGAGCACTTACCGTCCACCAGTCACTTGTCTTAGCTCAAAGGTAGCTTTTTACAATCGGGGGTATATCACAGGCGCTAGCTCTGTGTAGCCCAACCAGGTACGCACTACTCAGGTTACACTAACCTAAAAAAAACGGGTGGGGGAGGAAGGAAGGAAGGAAGGAAGGAAGGAAGGAAGGAAGNAAGAAAGAAAGAAAGAAAGAAAGAAAGAAAGAAAGAAAGAAAGAAAGAAAGAAAGAAAGAAAGAAAATTCAGTTCCTCTGTGACAGCAGGTATACTTCAAATACTCCATTCCATGTGACTAGTGGATATTAAACTGTGTTACATAGATTAAAGCTTTTGATCACTGTAGATAACCCTACAGCAGAGAACTGAATTCTAGACCTTCTAGAAGGTAAGGGGAGCTGGTGCTCTTTTTTCTGGAGACTGCAGATAGCTATGGGTTACGATGCCCTTTGATGATTGAGCCTTGGCTCCCTGTGGGCAGTGGGTGCCCATGATGATATGCCCCAGCAGGAAGAGTGATGAATGCTTCTTGACGGGCCTTGAAACACTTTCTTCCCTTCTCTCTAGTATTGGATGAGAGCAGACCCCCAGTCACGAATCTCTCAACCATCTCACTGTCCTGCTCTGTGACTTCTAGCCCTACCAGAACCCTCATAGTCACTCTGCCTGGTGAATCCTCTATTCGGAACTCCTAGAGTATTTCTAACTAACTCCAACCCTGAGTTCTTAACGAGTAAATTATGGAAACTAAAAGAGTTCAGAACTGAGCGAATCAAGATGGTTATTGTTTACTACAGTGACTGCCTAAACAACTAAGAAAAGATATGAGACTTTTATTTCTATAAGCAGTTATTATTTACAGAACTCAAAAAAATTTAAAAAAATGCTTAAAGGTCCAAAGCCATAGGTCTGCTCCCAAATTTTATGCTCATCATAACTTGTTATCTCTTGTATTTGTTACCTTTCTTGTTGACAACAAAAAAAAACAAAACAAAACATGGCTCACAGTTTGAGAGTCAGTGCATCATGGTGAGGATGGCGAGGATATGAGCTCAAAGAGGCTGGCCACACTGCGTCCACGTCCATGGGGACAAAACAGAAGGGGGCTGATCCTAAGCTCAGTTTGCTTTAGCCTGCCCTTGCAGTACTGTTTTCACATTTAAAGTGGGTCTTCCCACCCCAATTAGCCTAATCTAGAAACTCTTTCACTGATAAACTCTGAAGTTTGTCTCCTAGGTGATTTCAGATCCAATCAGCTTGGCAATAATAATACTAAGCATTACATCTATTTCTTAGATTTACATCAGATTGCTTAGGAAATTGTGCTAGAAATGCTAGCACAAATAATTAGGCTAGTTCCACACTTACTCAGCTAATCTTAGCCCTGACAAAAATTGCATCGGTAGTCAACTCTTCTTAATACATTCAAGTTAATACTATTCACTAGTGACGGAAGGCGCTGAGAACAGGGAGCATGGGAAGCCCCTTGAATAAGGCCTTTCCTGTTATTGGTTCAAGAGAGGCTTTCCACAAAGGGTATATTGGATAGTCATCAGCCTCCTGCTTAGTCTTATGTCTTCTAACACCTGCCAAGCTGGAAAGGAAGAAAGGACAAGGAAGGCTTCCAGATGAGAGCAAGGAGGGAGCCCAGCGAGCCACTCTTACTTACTTTTATTTATTTACTATGTGCATGTATAGATGTGTCTGTATGAGGATGCATGCACCAGGGACCAGGTGCATGAAGGTCAGAGATGTCAGATTCCCCTGGAGCTGAAGGCACAGGTGATTGTAAGCCACCTTATTGTGAGTGCCTGGGAAGTGAACTTGGGTTCTCTGTAAGAAGAACATGTACTCTTCCTTGTTTTTAAGTTTTTTATTATTATTATTTTACGTAGTATTCACCAGCATGCACTCTTAACCACTGAACCACCTCTCCAGCCAGTTGATACTTTCACCAATAAAAAAAGCAACAAAGCTGGCAAGAATATTTTTAAACGTTTAGCCCTGGGTAACTGCTGCCTGTCTAGTCTGCCTTTTTATGCTGCTACAAGGAAACTTTCTCAAGTGCTATTACAAAGAAACTTTCTCATAGCCAAGCTGATTGCATATTCTATTATGCTCTGTGCTTTGGTGCTCTTAGAAACCAATTACAATAGAGGTCAGTAAGAGCTGTTTTGAATAGTTAGCTACAATAAAGTTTGGACAGGAACCAACTGCCCGGCAGCACTTCCTGCACCTATGTATGAGTTTTTATGGCCTTTATTTGCCCCTGGGATGGACCCCAACATAGGAGAGACACATGCACCCAGATAAGAAGCCTTGTGGAGTAAGACTTCCATTTTAAGTAGGGTTTGAGTAACGTTTTAAGTTCCCGATACCTCTCTGGGAATTAACATCCTACTTGGAAGAAAGAGATAAGTAAGTGGGTAACTGACACCCTGCTTTAGAGCCCCCACCACAGATGAATGCTCCGATCAATGGGGCAGGATAAATGTACAACAGTGATATGCTCCTAAATCCTGATTGGTGGACTAACTTGGCACAGATGTTTGTGGATTTCATGGTTAAAAGCCCTATAGAATTCTGGCTCAGGGTTGCCATCAGATCCTGAGTTTGGTCTGTGGCCCTGATTGATCAGTACTAGGGTGAATACTCAATAAACTATCAGTGTTTAATATGAAATGACTCCTGGACCCCGACAATAAAAATTAAAGTCTCTGAAAGCTATTATGGTATAGATGTGAAGTAAACCACCTCCCCAGATAGTGTAACTGCGGAGAAGTGATTGGATAGCAAAGATACTGAGTTCACTGAGATGTTCATAGCTGGCTGTGATGTCTAACTGGAAGAAGTGAACTGTTCTTGTGACATTAAGGATTTATACCTGACCCCTTCTCCTCTCTCTGCTTCCTAGGTGACATTAGGTGAGCGGCTGCATTCTGCCCCATGGTGCCCCCTTCCTCAGCACAGACATAGAATCTAGAAGTCAAGTGACTGTAGACTGAAACCCCTGAAAGCATTAGCCCAAGGAAGTCTTTCCTCCAGGTTTTCCAACCCTAGGTATTCTGTAACAGAGATGAAAAACTAACACACTGTGCAAAGGACCAGAGTCAATGGAGAAATAGCCACTCAGGAAAATCTGTGTGGTGATGGAGAGATGGCTCGGCAATGAAGAACACTTACTGCTCTTGCAGAGGACCCAGGTTGGTCGCCTGTACCCAGGTGGCTGTAGGAGAACTCTATGGATGTTGTGTTGGCCACATTTATGTCAACTTGATACAAACTATGGTCATCTGAGGGGAGAAAAACCTCTATTTAGAAAAAGCCTCTATACGATCGTGCTGCAGACAAGCCTGTATGTAGGTCATTTTCTTACTCAGTAATGGACAGGGGAGGGCCCAGCCCATTGTGAGTGTGCCATCTCTGGGCTGGTGGTCCTGAGTCTATAACAAAGTAGGCTGAGCAAGCCAGGCTGAGCAAGCCAGTAAGCAGCACTGCTCCGTGGTCTCCACATCAGCTCCTGCCTCCAGGATCCTGCCCTGTTTGATTTCCTGTCCTGACTTTCTTTGATGATAAATAGTGATATGGAATCATAAGCCAAATAAACCCTATCCTCCCCAAGATGTTTTTAGTCAAGGTATGCTGAGGGTTTGTCTTTTACTGTTTATTGTAATGCTAAGTGCTGGCCTCTAAGACTTGGAGTCTGCACGGAGCCTGAAGGACCCACCCCCCACATTGATTCTGATTGGTAAATAAAGATGCCAGCAGCTAATAGCTGGGGAGAAGAGACATAGGTGGGTTTTAGATTTCCCAGGCTGGAGACCACAGAGAAGGAAAGAGAAGGGAGTCCTCATGGTATAGTAAGAACATGCAGGAGAGAAGTAGGTGAGGTAGCTGTGGAAGAAGAAGAATGTGCAGGAGAGAAAAGGAGAGCCACCATGAGCTAAGAGCCAAGATCTGGCCCAGAGGGCTGCTCAGTTGGGTCAAGAGCAGCCAAGATGGGACATAGAAATTAGTCAGTAGTGACTCAGAGTTAACAGTAGGAAAGTGGGTTCTAACAGCTTAGGCAGCGCCCCAGCTATTGTGCTGCCTAAGGCATATTAAAATATAAAGGCTGTGTGTGTGTGTGTGTGTGTGGCTTTCACTGGAGAACATAATTTGTCTAAGGTGGGAAGGAACCCCACGATGGAATTCTTTATTTTATATTTTATACAACAATGGTGTTCCATCATAGCAATAGAAACCTTAACTAAGGCAGCTGTTCCGCAATCATCTCCTTAGGGAGATCCATCCTCACTCATCATTTACTGCCTGAGTAGATGCTTTTGGTTCTACTCATAACCATGGGTCATCATTGTTCTTCACTTCTTTGTGCACTGGTAGCAGGGCCCCAGGGCTTTCGAAAGATGTCTTCAGGCTCAAGGAGTGGGCACCTGACAAATCGGGAAATCCTGTGTCCTGGAAAGAGCTCCACTAATGCAAATGAGGAGTGAAGGGTAGACACCCCTGTAGCTGCTACGTCTACTCTGTGGGTGCCTCATTTCTCCCATCCCTCTCCACCTACTCTCTACCCCTTGAAATGCTAGATAGCAGAGAAAAGGTTAGAGGGGAAGTGGGAGACATTATTGTTGGGCTATTTCCTGCTGGTTAGGGGCATCAAGTTCCTTGGGGCAAGTTTGATCTTTACTGACAGATATCTAATTTCTTCTTGTTTCTTCTTTGTGGACAACTACTTAACAAACTGATACCAACAGCTACCAACCAACAACTCACAACCCGCACTGCCTCTTGGGGCCCTAGCATTGATGTACCCTCTGAAGAGTCCCCAGAATTCCAAACATCACACATTCACAAAAACTGTATGCGGCTGTCAAAACCACACCTCTGCTAGAGCACAAGGCTAGGATACTGGGGAGAATCTGAAGAGCCCCATATCCCATACCTGTGATTAAAGCCAAAATATATTCTTATAATATTTCTGTGTTTTTTTAAAGAAACCAAAATTCTCAGTACACACCCCAGCTTCCTTGTTCCTGCAGTGAGCTCTGGCAGGTTCTATCCATCTTCAAGAAATCCAAGGATCTTAAGTCCTTAGCTGCTCAGGGAAATAACCTGATCATTAATGTACTCTATGCTGGCTAATTTATAAATAATATTGAAAATATTCAAGGTACTATACCTAAAGGGAGAAAATGCAAAAATTATATATATGGCATGATACATGGCACATATATACGAGGCACATATCTGGAACATGTATACATGCACAGCAAAAGAAACATGGAAATAAATATGCCACATGTTTATAGTGGTTGTGGTTATTTTTTAGTGTTGAGATTTAAAGTAAAATATTCTTTCTTACAACTGTTTTTATTTTTCAGTATATACCTGTGTTGCTTTAAAAATATTTTGTTTAGTGTGTGTGTGTGTGTGTGTGTGTGTGTGTGTGTGTATGTGTGTTACGGAATACATGGGAGGTAAGAGAACAGCAGAAGGGAGTCTGTTCTTTCCTTCACCCTATGGGATTGAGGATTGAACTTAGGTTGTCAGACTCGGCAGCAAGTGCCTTTACTCATTGGCCCATCTCACTAGCCCTGTATTGGTTTTTAAAACCAGAATAAAACATTTTAATGTGCGTGGAAGTCTGATGGCTGCTTTGCCTTTACCGCCTTTAAATTCATGCTGTCGATCTAAATCAGTAGCACCAGGCCCGGACCTCACCAGCAGCAGCAGCAGCTGGGAACTTGCCAGACTGCGTGTTCTCAGCCCCTCCCTGCACTTTCTGAATCAGGAGCCTGGGGTGGGACCCCCAGCGACCTGTGTTTTAAGAAGCCCTCCAGGCGATATTGATGCATGCTTAAAGTTTAAGGACCACTGATAACTTTCACGTACCTGTAGATCTCAGCAGTGTTCCACAGAGTGGATCCACAACGATGCAAGATTGCATCATTACAGGATTAATGAACTGACTGCGTGCATCTGCTAAGTAGAGAGACAACTCAGCGCACTTGCTGTGGTCTGAATTCACTCAAAATGGAATAGGTTTTATGATTATTATATTTGTTTTCAGGGTATAAACATTTTATGTTGCAATCCATGGTCCATTTAATAGACAGAATACTACACTAATTTGAGTCTAGTCCAGTGATTCATTGTGACCATGTGACACGGTAATGTTTCACAGGACTGAAGAGAGCTTGGGTTATTTTTGGTCCTGCCTCTACTTGTCTGATGGCTGCATTCCCTCAAGGTGGATTTCCCCCTCAGTAATTCTCCCTTTTCTCTGGTTCTACATAAATCGTAGCTTTTGCTATTTTTTTGCAGAAGATCACATACACTGAGTTTAAAAGACTTCTTCCTTAGTTCACTCACAAAGCTTTTGTTTCGAACTCTGCTTGGGTGGATCCACTGACCCACAGCCCTTACGAGCTGGTTAGCTAGTCATAGCTCCTTACCTGTCTGCCTCATGAGCCGGGGTTGCCGTGCGAGTGGTCACACTTCTCTGTGAAAGCATGAACAAACAGACACTGTGCTTCATGAACTAGTACAAAATGTTTTATAGCGCAATGTCTAATATGAGAAGTGCCTGCCAGGAACATCACCTGCCTTGATGCGTCTGTTCGGAGAATACATAAACTCAAAGCATGGTGTACTTCATCGCTTTGACGGTTCACCTTTGCTTCATCAATTTTTCAGGAACTTCCAGCAGATGGCACCAATAAATACTGCCTTCGGACTAAATTGGAAACTGGTTGGTATTTCTCAACATGAACTTAAATGTCAAACTGAATAAGCCTTCCTTGGTTCATCTAATAACAATGACAGACATTTATTTGGCACTCTTCCATTGACAAAGTGCTTTTAAATCCTCGCCTCAGTTTTGTCTCAGACCCTGTCAGCTTTAAGAGGCTTTTACGTACTTGGACCTCTGTTGACACAGCATGTAGACACAGCAGCAGTGTGATTTATGTTAACGACAATGTTATTTTTTATATTAGTAATAAGACAAGTCTACCAAAGGCCAAATTCTCTATGGATAATTGAGGCATGATCCTACATGTAAAGGCAGAGCAGAGCATTAACAATACTATTAACTCTTTCTCTCTCATTATAGGGTCCTGATTGCTCCCGTTTGTGTGTGCACTGTAGACTCAGAGGCCTTGCACAGACACGGAATCCTCTGATCCTGGAACAGTCTTAGGATACGAGCCCAGCACCTGCCATGCTGTGGTTAAAGAGACATTGGTTCCCTCAATTTTATTCCACTCTCCTCTCTGCTTCCTGACCTTATCACTCCCTTCCTCGGGGCAGTGGACTCCAGGCTTAATCCTTTTTTCTCCCCCTCAATTTCCCCCCTTTAATTACATGTGTGTGTGTGTGTGTGTGTGTGTGTGTGTGTGTGTGTGTGTGGGTGGGTGTGTGTTTCCTGCATGTATATGTGCACCACATATGAGTGCCTGGTGCCTATAGAGGCCAAAAGGTCTCCAAATCCCCAGGAGCTGCAATTACAGATGTTTGTGAGCTGCATGTGGGTGCTGAGAACTGAACCTGAGTCCCCCGGAAGAGCAGCTGGTGCTCTTCACCACCGAGCCATCTCCCTAGTATTCAAAGCTTACTTTTTATCAACACTCTGGGACAAATTTCTCAGTCCGGACTGAATTTGGAAATTGTGGCAAACAGGACTGTGTCATGGAGAGAAATCTTGAGTGCCTGAGATTGGGTTCAACAAAATTTGGTCAGGTTTCAGGACTAGAACTGGGCCTTGCAGGGAGACACCAGGTGCCTAACTCAGTTAGACTATGGGCTAGAACTGAACTGAGCTCAGTGGGTAAGTCAGGTTGCTAGAAGACAACCTGACTGCATTGAGGTTAGGTGGTGAAACTGGACATAACCAAGGGAGGTGCCAAGGAGGGCCAGTGTGTTCTGTGAGGGGACATATGACCTTCGGGGGGTTGTGGTGCCACCTGTTTAGAAACTGGTCAAAATGGAAAGAACGTATCTTCAGAATAAATGGTTTACAAAGAGCCATTGCAAAGTCGGCCCTTAAAAGACTGCATGGCTGGAAACAGTGTATGTCTAGATGTGGTGAAATCTCCAGAGAAAGGGTTCATCTTCAAAGGACTGGTAACCACTGAGGCCCTCTGGAGGCTCTGACGGTAAACTCTCAGAGGCATCCAGAAAGCCTTCCATTTTGCTGGTTTTCATGCCTTTCGGTTGATAGATGCGCTAAGCAATATGCTGGGTGTGGTATTATGTTTGCTCTGCTGGGAATCTGGCCCACAACCCGTGTGTGATTGTTGGAATTTTAAAATTATGTTAGTTGAAGTGGCAGATACTTAAAAGTGACTTGACACTCTAAATAAATGTAAGCTTTAAATTGTCGTGAGCTGGGAATGCAGTTTAGTTTGTAGAGGGCTTGGTAAGAACCGGACTTGGTAAGAACACATAGATCTCTTATGCTGTTTGTAAGACAGCATAAATCCAACTAAACAAGACAGGAATTGATTATCAAAGAGACACTTTTATTTAGCTTCATGCTAGATGACTATGATGAGGCTATTGAGATGTGGAGTTTAAATCACTCCTTAAGTTGAGTTAAGCAAATGCCCTGAGGTGGACAATTTGATAGACAACACCATACACCTGGGCTAGAGCAACAAACTCTAGTTATGAAAGGAAATAAAATCAGTGGTAAGCTTGGGTTTGTGGAGCCAGTGGGCAGTATATATGCGGTGATATTTTCTGAAACACCAATGGGCAGTACATATGCGGTGACATTTTCTGAAACCCTGCATTTTATTTTATTTGAAAGACTCTCCTGAGTCGCTTAAGTTTCCTTCACTGAGAGTTCTGTCCACAATTCATCCTGGAGTAGACAAAATGACACCTTGTGTGGAGAAGTGTTAGATGCTGACTGCTTAGAAAGACAGCCTTGAACGCTATTGGCAGGACTACACCAAGTTCTTCTCAACATCCACACTACAATAAAGCTTAAATTCTGAAAAGGTCCTAGTGTGTTAAACAGATTGGAGCGGGACAAGAGTGCAGAGCTGAGCAATCACGTGCTCCAACACACTTTTCTCTTGTGTATAAAAGCCTTCTAATAAATACATGCTATTTTTACATGGCGAGTAAAGCAAGAGGAAATCAGAAGTAAAAATATAAAAACTGCCAAGTGTAATGTTGGTCTGCGTGTAGACCGAAATGCCACCAGGATGCTGCTGAGGGAAAGCAGAACGCAGTTTAAGATAAGGTCCCAGCTCATGTTTCTCCGGGTGAGAAACTGGGTGCTGAGACAGGCACTGTGGTTCTCAAACTTCTGTGAACCCAGAGACTGCTGAGGACCTCGAGGAGTTGAGAACAGGGGTCTGAGGGCCCACATTGAGCCCTGGGCAGGGTAGAATCCTGCTTGCCTCCTAGTGAGTGCTGGAAGTATTGAGGGTCTAGTAGAGAGGCCTTCGGCAGGAGATTTAGGCAGGGCTCTGTATGGCAAAGGCCCACACCACACCACACCACACCACACCACACCACACCCCCTACAGCAGTCCTTAGTGAAGTAGACAGTCCTTGCTTGTCCAAACTGTAATGTTCTCATCTGACTCAGGGTGAACCAGGGATTAAATACCTTTTGCAGGAAGGGATGGCCAGGAAGAGAAGCTCATTGGCTAAATACTTGGGTCCTATCTAGATACCTCATTAGCATGGAGAACTCCAGGTTTTCATGCTATGGTGACTGGTTGTCATGGACCTCTTAGTTGAGTGTCATGGTTATGTGCTCCAAGACAAGGAGAGTCTGGACAGGAACTTATTCTAAAGCCTTCTGTTCTCATTTATGAGATTTACCAGAATTTTGAAATTTCTTCAACCTTACCAATCCTTCTGTCTGGTGGCATGGTTCATCTACCCCACAGAGTAACTTTTTAATCCCTTGCGTTTGGTCTTATGGCTAAAGAAGTTTCTATGGCAACAAGAGCTCAAGGTCTGAGAAGAAAGTAAAAAAGGTATGTGTTGATTCCTTGATTTAACAAGACTGAGATCTTTGGGCAGGGTCGCACAGCACAGCATAGCACAGCACAGCACAGCACAGCACACGGCACATGCCACAGTGTGTATGTGGAGGTCCTCCTTTTCTCCTATATGGGTTCTGGGGATTGAGCTCCGACCACCAGACTTGCCAGCATATGCCTTAACTCACTGAGCTGACCAGCTAGCCCAAGACTGGAATCTTATAGAATAGTTATGAAGTTTATGCAATTATTACAATTCAGCACAGAATACTTAAGTTGAATTTTGTTTGTAATTAATAAATAATTCCACATGTTTATAGAACTTAAAAAATTAGGAGATGTAAGTGCTCTCCAGCAAGCTAAGAAAACAGAACTAAGGTGATGAGAGATTAACCCTGGTTCCTTGCACATGCAGAAACCAATTTCAAAAGACTATTTAAGCAAAGCTGTCAATGGTGACATTTCAGGATTTATTTTTTTCCCCTTCCATGCTTAATGTTTCAAATCTGTGACCTTGTAATAGGGAGAACCTTCTCCTACTCTGTCTTAATGATGAATGGATTTAAGTCAAATCAAAAGCAAAGACTTTGAAGTTGATTCTTTTAGATCAATGAGAGAATTGATAGATTACTGTTTTCTGGATTGTGTTTAAATGTCTTAGCGTGCCCAGATCTGCGTCTCTGGTCTTTATGTGACTCTTAGCATGCCCAGATCTGCGTCTCTGGTCTTCATGTGACTCAGGAGAGTTCCCTGTGTCTAGCCGAGCTCATGTTTGTAATTCTCTTAGGTAAGATGATTTGTGCAAGGGAGGCTCCTCAGAACATAGATGTCCATGTGCCTCCAGCTTGTCTGTTTTCATCTGTTGGAAGAGCACATTTTGTTTTTGTTTAGAGGTGGAGCTAACTAAACTTATTGTTCTAATTAGAGGGGGATGAGGTCATGGCTCTGCCACCTGCAATAATAATTCCTCAGGAATGCATCGATAGGTTGTTCTCCAGCTGGGCCTGCCCTGTGAAATGCTGAAGTGTACAGGGGCATCTTCGCCCAGACATGCCTTATGCTCATGGGAAGCCTTTCCTTTCCTCCCTTCCTCCAGTGTGCCCTGACATCTTTCCTATACCTCTACTACCTCTAAAAAACAACAAACAAACAAACAAAACTAAAGCTGAGGCACAGTTCCCCTATACACAGACTTTAGATAAAGATTTCAAAATGGCATTCCTGGTTTTACCAAAAAGATATTTAATAATATGTGAAATTTTGAAAACTTAAACTCTTTGGGCTGGATGGTTCAGCAGTCAAGAGACTGGCAGCTCCTCCAGAGGATCCAGGTTTGATTCCCAGCACTCACACAGTGGCTATAGTCATCTCTAACTCCAGTGCCAGGGGATCTGACACACTCCTCTGGCCTTTTCAGGGAATTGGCCGCATGTGGTACACAGACATATATGCAGTCAAAACATCTGCACATTAAAAAAAAAAAAACAACAAAAACAAAAAACAAATAGAAGTTAATAAAAACTAAGTGTGGGGCTGGAGAGATGGCTCAGCAGGTAAGAGCACTGACTGCTCTTCTGAAGGTCCTGAGTTCAATTCCCAGCAACCACATGGTGGCTCACAACTATCTGTAATGGGATTTGATGCCCTCTTTTGGTGTGTCTGAAGATAGTTACTGTGTATGCATATAAATAAAAATAAATCTTAAAAAAAAATCCTAAACCATATACACTGTCATGAGCACACCGGGCTTGAAACAGAGAAGCACATTTGTGGTTTTCCACAATGTTGGATTTTATTTAATAACAATAAATTCACAAGGTTCAATTGTTTCTGTGGGAGAAGTTCGCTAGATGATCCTGCCTACCTTGGTCATCTGGCCAAGTTAAATGCAGGTTCTTTTATCGTAATCTTAATGACTAATATTCTTATATAGCACAGCTCACCACACACAGTAAATATTTCTATATAACTATATGCTGGGGTCAAGATTGAGAGCGAAGCTACCTCTACCTGTGAGGTAACAGAGTAGACCTAGGTCTGAGGCACTAAACAGCAAGCTTAGGTCAAGATTGGGGAGGAGGTGTGTGGCCAGGTAGTAAAATAGATCCATTCAACAGCCAGGGGTGAAGCCAAGGGGAATCCTTGATGCATACACCAGGTATCAGGGATAGCTTGGCGTGGTGCCACGCCATCATGGTATGAGCCGTCTATCACTTTATAGGGTCCGGGCATGGCTATTACACCTACTGCTTAGTCTGGTGTGTCGGGGGCAGGGGCTGATTTCCCTGACACGGTTTTAATACACTCATGTGTCTTTGCAGTCTCAATGCACGCAGGTAAATGTATAGGGTGACTTCCTTTTCACTCCTAGGAAAGTCTATCAGTTTAGTAGACGGGTGGTGCCTGCAGATAGTGCGGCTGGTAGACTTCCCTCAAAATAGAATATCTTAGAGACCAGCAGAGCCTGATCTCAACAGCCTTCAGAACCACAGGCCAAATAAGCCTCTTTCCTTACAAAGCAGCCTCCACCAAGGATTTATAGCAATGAAAAGCAGACCATGTATACACACACCGTGTGTTGTGGGATATGAGAATCGATATTAGTACTTAAGATTGGAATAACAGAACCCGAATCTGCATAACCAGGTTACTGAGGCAGGTTGGATCATAATGCAGACTGCAGACACTGAAACCACTGAACCTTATGAAGTCGTTACTCTGACATTTTAGACATATGCAAATGTGCTCATCTGTGGGGGTTGGGGATTTAGCTCAGTGGTAGAGCGCTTGCCTAGCAAGCGCAAGGCCCTGGGTTCGGTCCTCAGCTCTGGAAAAAAAAAAAAAAAAAAGACAAAATAACAAAAAGACCAAAAACAAAAACAAAAAAACAAAAAAACAAGGTAACTGGCAAATGTGCTCATCTGTGTTTTGGGCACAGCACACTCATAAAAATTATTGTTCCGGAGGTTTAATGTTTAGGAGACTTCTCTGGTAATGGTCATCTTGCTGGCAGAGTCCTGAAGTGGTGCAGAACATAGCGTGGGAAGAGGCAGACATGCTCACGTGTGGATCTATCTTATTATATTTTTATGTGTTTGTAGTTTGCCTGCATGTATGTCTGTGTGCCTGGTACCCATGTAAGCCAGAAGAATGAGTCAAATCTGTTGAAACTGGAGTTACAGATGGTTGTTAGCCACTACGTGTGTGCTGGGAATTGAACCCAGGTGCTCTGAAAGAATAATCAGTGCTTTTAACTGAACCATGCAATGTCTCGTGTGTAGATTATTTCATTATCAGTCATTCTTGTGGAGTCAACCAGGATTCAACCATAGTTTAGTCACACTCTACCTTTATGAGTTTCTCTTACCTAAACATCTCAGATTATATTTCATCCTATTAACATCTTACAATGGGGATTAAATGTCAACACATGAGGCCTTAGGACACTGAAATAATATCCAAACTGTGCAGTAAACAATAATCCTGGTTTGCCAAGAAGTGCTGAGAAGGACTTCTGGGGTACCGACCTATTTTTATGAACCAGAAGAGCTGTGAACAAGTCAGGGCAGAGTTGCTCACCTTCGATGGGACCTGTTTGAGAAACAGCCCAACAGCCTACCGTCTCTGTAGGCGCTTGTTGGAGAGTGTGTGAGCCATGATATGAGGTACAGTAGTACTGAAGGATTGTGATGGTGGAGTTCTGTTCACTCAACATAACTTGGGTTGAGATGGGAAAATGTCCATCTGTCATCTCTTCTCATGTAGCATTAAATAAAGATGGAGGAAAAAGTTCTGAGCTGATTGACATCATAGAAGCATGATTTGACAAATTACAGATGATGTTTCACAAGTCACACTAATTATTCAAACAGTATTCTATAGCCAGAGTTAAGTTTTAAATTCCTCATTATACCTGATAATATCATTCAGTCTCGAACATTTTAAAATAATATCAATCAAATCTAAGCTTTCTGTCAAACCATCATTTAATTCTTCTTATCACCCTACCTCTATCCCCTGTACCCGAATCCTGATGATCATAGAGCCACAGCGCAGGTAGGGAGAAGAATCTGTCCCTGCTGGCATCTGTAGAGATGTTCATCATCCCAGCAGGAATATACTAGGACATCTGCATGCGCCATCTGGTCTCTAGTTGGCCCATAAAGGTCAAACCAAATCTCAATCTCAACCTTCACACCCAATGGCGTCTCTCAGTTATCTCCGAGCTCTTCTGATAGATAGAAAAAGAAAAAAAAAATGCTTGGGCCCCTCTGATATTCTTCCACACTAGTGTAATATTTCAGGGAGTGTGTGTTGTCTTAGGCTCTGCCAGGACATGCAAGCTACTGGGTCTATTTTGTGACCTTACCAGGTAAGATTCATCACTTCACAGATAATTACAAGAGAACAGGGCACAGGACTTCTCTGCTTTGGGGTTCCATCAGTATGTCTGAGGTTTCTGGTTCCCTTCTAGAAAATCTGGTGATAAGTCTGGGCACAGCAATCCACCTGGGAAACCATAGCATCTATTTCTGTCCTTGTCTCCCCTTTCCCAACCTAGTCAAGGATGTTTGTTTCACAAGGGTGACTGGCTTTGCACAGTAAGTTTAGATTTATGGTATCCCCTTTGACACTTGGACTCTTTAAGGGCATAACAGAGCCTGGTATTTCCCTCTATGCATGCATTTTCCTTTTCTACCTCACTAACAAAGTGTGGATCCTATTTATATCAGCTGTGTGTCCTATTAAAAGGTCCACTGTTCCTGGATATCTGCATGTTAGATGGGGCCATGTGACTACAGCCTGGTCAGTAAAATGGAAGTCAGAATTTTTTTTTTTAAAGCTCCTAATGCCTCAGATGTGGATATAACAGTTGGAACTCACGCCATTATACTGAGGTCATCTTGAGTCTTTAATCCAGACAGAAATAAACCTGGGGAGCTGAATCCCGCTGTCAGGCGAAATGGCCCCGCAAGCTGTGTGACTCCGCCCCCTTCTGTATTATAGTGCTTATATCTACATCCTTGAAGGCAGTGAGAATGCAATGCAGCCACGAATCACTAGCTGCGTGAGGCTAGCCTTTTATTCTTTAGTACCAAGAGAAAAATAGGGTCTGACCTAGAATCGCAAACTGTCAGGCTCAGGTTCTGCTGGTTTGCAGCTGTGTCTCTCAGACCCTTACAAAGCAATGGACTGTGACCCATCCTTGTGACCAGACTGATCTCCACAGGGGACCTCCTTTCTGTTCCCCACTGCTGGCGTACAGTCTTTGTTCCTACAAAGATCTCAGCTGGTCCAGGGGCTTTCAGATTTATTTTCAGAGACACCCTGACTCACCCCGTGAGCCCTCTAAAACATAAGACAACTCGTGAGTCACATTCTCTATCTCTGGCTTCGCTGTTTCCTGATGGCCTGGATACTATCTTCCTGATCAGCTTTCATCTTGAGAAGCTGACAGCCCAACCCGGGGCTGTGCCCAGACAGTTAGACAGACCTAGCTAGATTTCCCTCTGCAGGCAAGAAAGGGGAGATGAAATATATTGGATTAAGTATAGTTACCCAAAACAAAAGCGTTCAAGCTTGCTTAGTCTATAGGACCTTTTTGAGTATCATTATGAAAACCATAAGAATTGTAAAAATTTGCAATTCTTATAGTTCATCAGTGAACCAGCAAATAAAGTATGTGGAACAAAACAGTCAATAGTTATTATGTCTAATAACACCTTAGAAAAAGTCATAAGTGCTTAATATATAGAGACTCTGTAGTATGATGCCACAATTAGTTAAACTATATTATAGGAGAGATGGCTCCAAGGTAAAGAACATGCATAGACCGTGCTTTCAAGAACTCAAATTTGATTCCCAGCACTCACATTGGGCAGCTCAGAACTGCCTGTAACTCCACCTCTAGGGAATCTGACACCGGCTTCTGGTCTCCGTGGATACCTGCACTTCCTGTGCATAGATCCCCACACATGTAATTAAAATTAAAACAAATCCTAAACCATACTATAATGCCGTAGGAATTGTGTTTTATCTTCTCTATGACTAAACATGTCAGAAAATTGCAATGTGACCTCATGCTCTTTTCAGTCCACTCCAATGAATACCAAGCCTGCCTTCAATTCTGCTCTAAGTGGGAGGTTGGTAGAACCTGCCCCTTTCTCTAGAAGAATATCAATCTCAAGGACTCGCTATAAAAAGAAAGAGAAGAGGGAACACTCGAGCATGCCTGTCCTGTGTTATACAGGCTAGTTCCCTTGTTCTGTCCTTAACCGGAGCCCTTTCAACTCTACCCCATCCTCCTTTTTATGGGGTGGGGGTGGGGATATAGGCTTGAAGCCCTTAGGTAATTCATTCCCAATCACACAAGTAGCACTTCAGTAGGGCAGGGTGTCCCGCGCTACCTTCTCGCCAGCAAGAAACGACGCGGCACACAAACAGGATCCTTCTGCAGCAAAGCTTTAATGCTCTTGAGAGGGAGAGCATAAGCTTCCAACAGGCAAAGGGCGAAGAGAAGAGAAGAGGAGAGAAAGAAGAGAGCGAAGAACCAAATCCCTCAGCTTATATAGAGCAAGATCGCCGCCTAGGACGTGTAACCCTCTGGTTGGCGGCCTGCTGTCACCCCAGATGACGCCACGGGAAAGGCAGGGCACAAGGGAATGGAAATCTACCCAGCACATGCGCAGCTGCCTTGTTTGTTTGTTAGAGCACAGGACATCAGCGCCATCTTGTAATGGCGAATGTGAGGGCGGCTCCCCACAGCAGGGGAGTGCTGGGAAATGCCCTTATGGATCTTCCTTGAACAGCAGGTCTATTCCCTGGTTTGTTCTGTGGCTGCCCTAATCCTGTGGGGGACCTGATACCTAAATGCCCCCAAGTTTGTATTCCCACATGACAAAATGTCTCAACACAATCACAATGACTCAAAGTCACAATGATTTGCTATGAAGTATTTGCCTTTAAAATGTCAATGACAGTTTTGGAAAAGACAAGAAGTGTATGTTGGTTTTTTTTTTTTTTATAAAGCATCTCTGCATTTTCAATAATAATCACATATTTTGGAAACATTTACTCCCTAAAAGTGGTGCAGAGAATTAGAAAACTGCCAGTCATTCCTCGAGTCATGAAAAAGAAACTGTCTCTGAAAAATGAAGCCTCTGTGTGATTTCTACTTTATTAATTCATATTAGTACCTCACAAAAATTTTACACTAAGTAGTATGCAATTGGCTTTCTGCATCCTTAGACTCAACCAACCATGAATTAAATGTGCTTGTGACCTTTAGAAAAGTGACAATAAGGACTGGAGAGATGGCTCAGTGGTTAGGAGCACTGACTGCTCTCCCAGAGGTCCTGAGTTCAATTCCCAACAACCACATGGTGACTCACAACCATCTGTAATGAGATCTGATGCCCTCTTCTGGTGTGTCTGAAGAGAACACCAGTGTATTCACATAGAAAAGTGACAGTAAGTGTGGAAAAATAATCAGTCAATACATAAATCAAAAAGTCAGCAAGCAAGCATCTGAAAATAAGTGTGTGCATACATGAGAGGTCATGAAATATAATTGAGTTGGACTTTGGACATTTTAAATATGTCTACTTTTCAAAGGTTTTGTTTGCTTGCCTCTGGAGTGCTGATATTAAAGGAATGTGCCACCACTACCCCTCCGAACTCATTCTTATTGTAAAGGTCGCCGATGCTTTGCTATGGAGGTAGACTTTGCAGTAAGACCTTGGCAGCACCAAGGTTTTTCTATTCCCTGTATGGCTCCAAAGCCACACGACCTCTGCTGTGCCTGCACAACTCTAAGAACGCATTACTGATTCAGAGGTGACTCTGCAGACGATACTCATCTCACAGATGTCAACTGGGGTAGACATGGTCAGAGGTCCAAATGTGTCTCCCTGCCCCCACACCCAGCCTGTGGCACTTCTGAGAGGTTAATGAGACACTTAGGAAATGTGGGAAAGCTAAGTAGACCTTTCTTTGGTTTGGAAGACTGAAGACTGTAGAATAACTTGAGTTAACAGAACTCAAGAGAATTTGGCTACATCTCTGTAACCCTGTCTAATGTCAGTAGCAGCCAAGAATTAGCTCAGTCCTCATCACTTTTCCACTTGAACTCAGAGTAAGCCCTGCCCAGCCATTGCTTTCCTTTCTTTGCTTAGGAAACACACTATTTAGTGGACTTTAGAGGTCTGGGGGAAAGATAGAAAAACACTGTAAGATAAGTTCTATTTTCTAGCATCTCAGTGAAAACTTTGGGAATATTCTCATATCATATATGTGATTCTGGTTTGTGGTAGAAGCTTTGTTTTAATTGAAGAAGGCTGCGTCACGATCCTTCCAGAAAATCTGACGATGCTTAGTTTGCTTCTCTTTCCAAATTCTTGGAAATGCAAGCGTGGGGATTCTCTAGACACTACTCCCAGTTGCCCCTCTTGTGCTTACAGTGTCCCTGCGTCCGTTTGCTATAGTGAAATGGCAGAGTGGAGGCTTATGTCAGCAGATAAAACTTAGGTCGTCAGGGTGTTACAGCACAGGCGGCTGAGGCAGGAATGTCTCTGGATGTTTGGGGCCAGCCTGGCCTACATAGATCCTGTCTCAACCCTCTTCCCCAACAAATAAAACAAAACAAAACAAAAACAAACAAACAAACAAAAACCTTAAGTTAACGAACTGTTAAGAGCAGCTGCCACTTTTCTATAAAACCTTAGTTCAATTCCCAGAACTCACAATAGTCATCTTGCAAACACAAGAACTTCAGCTCCAGGGATCTAACCTTCTCTTCTGGCCTCTGTGGGCACCTGCACACATATGATATTTCCTACACAGACATACAGACACAGTCACATGGACACATAAACATGCAACAACAACAATAACAACAAAATCAAAAACTATCTTGGGCCAAGAATGACTGCTTTCTCCAGAGCCTGGACGGAGGTAATTGTGTTTCCAAGGGCAGGACACCAGAAAGGACTCTCTTCAGGCTTCAACCTGGACAGTTTCTCCTCGCTTGTCTATCTCACTCTTCTTCTCCAGGACCCTGCATCTTATCTCTTTCGGGCCAAAAGACTCTGATTCCTTTGATACTTACACCTTCCTGCTGAGATTTGAACTTGCAGAGCTCCAGACTAGCCTCCATTTCCTGGAACAGAGCATATGCAGAGGACAGATAAACTGCAGCCCTTGACAGCTATCTGATTGCTGTCCAGGAATCTGAGACTCCAGCCCTGTCACCATTTGTATGACATTATGCAACGTATGTGACAATTCAAGTTTCCCATTGTAATGTAAGGATTATAACCTCACAAATCTGAGACTGTGATGTCATGTGGATATACTGTGGTGTCATGTGGATACACTGTGGTGTCATGTGGATATACTGTGGTGTCATGTGGATACACTATGATGTCATGTGGATATACTGTGATGTCATGTGGATACACTGTGATGTCATGTGGATACACTGTGATGTCATGTGGATACACTGTGATGTCATCTAGGAAACACTGTGATGTCATGTGGATACACTGTGATGTCATGTGGATACACTGCTTGCCTCGCCACTTAGGATGCTATCAAATAACATTTCCTTGACCCCTTATTGGTTAGGCAACTGAGTTTAGTGGGGCTTTCCAAAAAGTTAAATTGACCCATTTTAGGCATGTTACTATAGTCAGAAATGATAGTTTTGTGCTCATATTTGGTTTTCTGCTGGCTTTCTATTGTCTTTACCACATTATACTTCAGCTACTTATAATCTGTCCAAGTCTTGTATATGTCCCCAGTCCCTAAAATGCCAAGTAAGACCTTGGTTAGACACAAGTGTTAATGGAGTGTAGAAGTTAGGTCTGACTCATTCTTTCTGCCCCATGCTCCCAGAAATAAGACTCAAACTCAAAATATATTTAAAAATACCTTGACCAATAGCTAGGCCCTTCTCTGAAAATTCATAACATAATATTAACCCATTTATTCTATTCTACGTTCTACCGTAGCTGGTTACCTGTGCTATGTGTCTGTCTCATCACATCTTCCCCAGACAAATCTCCTGCATCCTATCTCAGAATCCTTTCTGCCTCCTGGAAGTTTCACCTTCTGTTCTACCCTTTCCTATAGGCCATACATTTTTTTAATTGACAGGTAAGGCATCCATACAACACACAAAATATTCTCTACACTGGAGCACAAAGTAAGCACTTATGCTATAAATTCCAATAACACTGTAAAGATATCCTAAGTATCTTCAATTTAATATGCATCTGCCGAACATATAGAATTTTCAACATAGTATTTTCTGTAGGAAGCAGCTTTCTTATACAATTTATAAGGTGAGGTTCACTAATCACTACAAGCACTTCTGTAACACTGATCCACTGATTTCACAAGCACAATATATATAGAGAGGTGGGCCATTCGATAGAGGGAGAGAGTACAGTTGGTTACGGGAATGAACAAGGTTTTACTGAGGACTGGGGTAGCTTTGGAGCAGAGCCCTGGAGGAACAAAGCTCCAGAAGCAGTGGAGGCAAGGAGGCACCAGGGGTCACTGTGCCGAACACAGAGTGTGATGGGTGTTGAGAAAGCAGCAGGCTGCACAGAGCTGCAATGGTGCACACGATGGTGAGAGCTACTGAGACCTGGAGGGCTTTGAAAAACTGCTATGTTGAGAAACTGGTTAATTCAGACACTGAGAAATACTGAAAATGAAGGAAAGGTTGAGGTTGGGTTCATCTGCTGCTAGTTGTTTATGTGTTTGTTTGTTTGTTTTGGTCAACTTGACACAAATTAAAATTATCTAGGAAGAGGAACCCCAATGAGACAACACCTCCCTCCAAATTATCTGTAGAAATTTTCTAGATTAATGATTATTGTAGGTAGGCCCAGCCCATGGGGGGGGGGGGTTGCCACCTCTGGGCAGGTAGTCCAAAACTGTTTTTAAAAGCAGGCTGAGCAAGCTGTGGAGAACAAGCCATTAGCAGCCTTCCTGAAGGCTTCTGCTTCAGTTCCTGTCTCCAGATTTCTGCCCTGACTTCGTTTTGATGATCTCAGAGTTCTAAGCTGAAATAAACCCTTTCCTCTCCAGTTTGCTTGGGCATGGTGTTTTAACACAGCAACAGAGCCCCTAACTAGAGAATGAGTGTACAAGAAGTGTCTCCAGGTTCTAGGTGAGGCAGAGGAGGTTCACGATATCAGCAGTGGCAGAGCTAGGATATTCTCTCTTCGCTCTCAGAGGACCACTCCCACCACACCCATCTTTTTCCAAGCAGACTCCATGTGCTTCAGGTTGAACTGTCCTGGGCTGGGTTAAGCTGCAGGGAGGGCAGCTGCAGGTTGGGGTCCCAAATGAGACTCTCCTTTCTATTCACTCTCCCCAGGATCACTTCCACAAACCAAACAACATCAGACATGTGGTAAGCTCTTACTTCCTCAGGAGGACTCCTGGAAAGATCTGTTCTAGGCACAGAAGTGACTGAAGGGGATGGAAAGAGCCCAGTTTTGAAGCAAACACTGAACTATCTGCTCAAGACACCAAGACTGGAGATCAGCCAGTACAATGATTACATTTGCCTTGTGTAAAGATAATTTTGTCAACAATGTGGCACCCAAATTAGGCAGGGAGTGAGTGGTAGAAAGTACCACACTGTTGTGGAAACCCTGGAGCTGAAGTGGTGGCTGTGAGACACAAGGACAGAAGGCAGATGGAAGAGACATTTGGGACCTCTACAAGATAAGACACAAGAACATGAGGCAGTCAAGGGCGCTTCCAGGGTTTTGGACAAAATGGAGGAGAGGTGAGCTCTTGCCAATGTGGAAACATCTTGATGAGGATGAGGAAAGGGATGGGACTGGATAGTGAGAATAATATCAGGAAGAGCGCAAATAGCGAGCCATGAGAAAGGCTATGCAGCACAGCCTACAGTCCAGAAAGAGAACAGCACAGGGGCAGGGGAGAGGGAGAGCAAGCCAGGGCAGTGCTGGCCAGGCCAGCAGCTAAGCTGCGAATGATGTTGAACTCAGTATGGGACATCTTATTTCTTTCATCTCTTCTTCTCCCCAATACCTGCCACAGCAACTTGGATTGTTACTTCATTTTGAGGGTTACCAGTGGGGAACCATAAGACAGATAGTTTTTCCTGTCCTGGCTATTCCAGGGGAGAGTGGGGAAGGAAACATGTTGACTCCTATTTTGCCATGTTCTCTCAGAAAAAGCCAAATCTTCAGAATGAATGTACTTCAGGGACACATAAAAAAATAAACAGAATTGGAAAAGTCTTCCTTTGAAGATAATGCCGTCCAGAGTAATCATTTCTATGTTGTCTGCTGTCACCAAAGGAGATGCTGCTCATTGGTCTAGAATTCAAGGTCTCCTTGGCCGCCTGGGACTCTCGTGGTTTAACCGCTGAAAGCTCTGCCCCCTGACATCCTTCGGCACCCAGTCTTTCCAAGCGTTAGATCTGGGTTCACACAGCTCTTAAGTTTGCCTTCTGGAACCATCCTCCCTGTGCATCTACTTTTCCTCAGTGGATGACACTATCAATCACCCGATTGCTTTACCGAAAGTCTAGGAACCAGCTTTGATTTCTTCTTCTGTCTCTGTACAGATTCCAGGCCAAAATCAAAAGGTTCTGTAGGTTCTAAAACGTATCTCAGACCTACCTGCTAGCACTTCCAGTGGTAGCCAGAAGGACCTTTTAAACATAAAACCTACCTCTTGGCCATGGCACATGAAGCGCTCCACATCTGGCCTCTGCCTTGCTCTCCCTATCAGTGTCCTCCTAGACCTTCACTCTCACCATCAAATCCACGTATAGAGCCTTTGCATTTGCCCCTCACCCCAGCCTACACTCCCTTGTCCACGGGTCTTTTTGCAGTTGACTTTTGGTCACTCAAGTTTGAGCTCAAGTGTTCCCTAAGAAGAGCCTTGCTATAGTACCCCACTGGATGTTCGGGTGTCCATTGAGGGCTAAGCTGTAGGCATCTGGCCATGAGGACAGACAGGAAAGGTCACAGGCTTCCGATGAGAGAGCACATGTACAGCGGACCATTAGGCCACAAAGAAGGGGGAACATATGTGGGGTAGACAGAGAAACCTAGTAAAGAAGTTTGTACAGCCACAGAAGAATGTTTAGGTCAAAAAACAACAACAACAACAACAAAAAAAAAAAAACAAAACAAAACTCCAAAGAAACAAAAGTATAAAATATCAGATGACCCTGACACGTGGCAGTGAACTTCCATCAAGTGACAGCTCTGAATTCCCACTCTCATTACGCTTTGTCAAACTTCAAATGAGCAGAAAGGGCGAGACACTGACCAAAGAATGGAAGGAAGGGAGGTGATCACCTACCACCAGATAGCCACCAAGTAATGGGCCTGACGATGACAGGTAGGGAGAAATGTCACCTTTGGGTGAAGTTTCACACACAGAATGGTGAGTCTTTGAAATTAATCACATTTCTGAATGGAGGCATTTGCAGCCTTCAGAGACTATGTGGTTTTCTGTTGACTAAGAGGGTCCAGAAAGTCCCAGAGCACTGAGGGTGTCAGGGAAAACCTCTTCTAAAGTACGTTTTTAGAATCTAGATGTGTTTACTGGGGTGGTTTCCTATTCATCTCCCTTGTAGATGTCTTAGTGAAGGGGCATCCGGTCTGTAGGCTCACAGAGAAGAGTGGATCAGCCAGCATACAAGACACTCATCTGTGCGTGACTCAAGCCCATGGGCTTTTGCAGTCTCCGGGAATTTCCCAGGAAGTGGGAGCTGAGGAATGATGGAGGATTTTAGCAAGGAGCGGGGGCTTGTGAGAAAGTCATCCTTGCTGGAGAGCTCTAGGTAATATCTTAAAGGAACAGTTAGAGAAGAAGCTCCGTGACAGCTGTGTGTAAAAGTAGCCAAGCTGGGAGGTGAGCCCAAATCTGTGAATCCCAGGCCCTTGGCACCAACGAATTGTCCAGCAGTCACCATCAAATACCAATTCTCCAGAAGAGCAGAAGAGCTGGTCTCAGCAGTGTGACGTCAGTCATGCCCACTGTGGATTCAAGACAGACGGAAGAATATGAATAGTCAAAGCAAACGCTACTATTGGCACGGTACATTAACTCCCCTTAAAGAAGAGAACCTTCCACAACAGCTTTGAGATCCCTTCAAGGGGAAAAATAGGGATAGATCTCCTGCTAGTTCATGAGCAAAATTAAGGCTGTTTTTTGAGACCCAGAAAGACTCTGAACAAAGGAATCGGGATGAATGGGCTCTGGGAGCCTTAACCTTCCAAAGATGCCGTACCACTCTCCAACCTCGGGCTGAGGGCACTGCTCTGCAAAGTATTACATATGCTTCCTTTATGTCCAAAACTGTCTCACTCGCTAGTTACCAGCTGGGGAAAGTACCCTCTGATGCCCAAAGCCAGCGAGAAAACTTCCTTCATCTAGGTCGCCCTGAGCCTGTGCTTCTTCCCAGGGCCGAGTCCATGTGCCTTAGGTTAGGGCAGCTTCTGGGGGATGCTAATTTTCCTACCCTAGGGATGCCAAAGGTAGTTCTGTACTGAGGAGGCAGTTCTTGTCTTGAAGTCGGTACGTTGTGTGGTCCTCAAGAACAAAGTACTTAAAGAGCCAGCCTTCCGTACATTTTCCTTTGAGAACTGGAACATTGGTGACTAAATCGAGTATCATAATGAGTCTTGTGTTTATCCTCATGCGCTAAGTAGAGTGCTAAGTACTTTATCTGTATCCCTACTAAGTCCTCCCCAAACCAGGTGTGGGGGCTGTGAGCCCCACTATATACATAGGCATACAGAGACACAAAACAATTTACACATGGCCAAAAGGTGGGGGAGGGGGGAAAGCTTCTTCAAACCCCAGAACCTTGACTCGAGATGTCCTCATGGTGGCTTGTTTGGCTTGGATAAAGTCTCATGTTGTCCAGGTTGGTTTTGAACAATTCAAATCAATCGATCCTCCTGCTTCAGCCTTCTAAGTAGCCTTTGTTTCTCCTTGGGGGCCCACCTAGCTCAGGTTTTCCCTTACTTTGGATCAATGGAGAGAGGACTATGACAGCTCCGTAAGGCTTAGATTCACAGCGTACCTTAGGCATCCTGCCAAATTTATTACTCTTACCCTTGGAGGACTAACACCGTAGCACAGCTCAGAGGACTCCTGGGCTCTGTTGCTGAGGAGAGGCAAGAGAAACAAAGGTAAGATGCTGCAGGCTTGGAGAGCCAAGAGAAACAAAGGTAAGATGCTGCAGGCTTGGATACGGCTGCAGAGCTTTATCCCCTGGCAAGCTGGAAGTGCTGAGAGGGTGGTGGGGCTCTAAAAGACATGAAATCACTGCCTTTCCCCAAGACAGGGAATGGAGTCCAGTGGGCAGACCGTAGGTTTTTACAGACCTAGGTTCAGACCCCAGCTCTGCGGCTCTGTCTCCGTGTGACCGTGACCGGTCCTTTCAGCTCCTTCCTCACATATAAAGTGGAGTTGGTAAGGCCCACGGGGGCAGGGCTCTGATGAATCAGGGACAGGGTGCACTAGGCGCTAGAATGGAACCTGACATGCAGAGCAATAATTACCTGTGGCAGAAGCCATATTATCTACATTTGTTATCTCACGTAATCCTCACAAGACACTCTCAAAACGATGATGTTATTTCATTCAAGGAAGTAAGTCTCAGAAGCTGTGTCATATGCCCCAGGACACACAGCTGGAAGACTTCAAGCTCGGATTTGCCCTCTGCAGGTGAAGCCCATGTGAAGTCTGTTTTTACAGATCCTCTGGCTACCACGGGCCACTCAACAGTTGCTTTGTCTATTAGAGCAGAAGAAGATAACCTTTGGATAACTAAATAAAATGTAAAAAGCAAACGAAGTTTAGCTATCTTCTCAGCATGTGGCAATGTTGCTGAAAGGCAATGGGATTTTGAGATCAGAAAGGCCAATCTTGTTTTGTGAATGCACATAGATGAGGGGGGTTGAGTATGTGCGGGTGTGTGTGCGTGTCTGTGTGTGTGTCTGTCTCTGTCTCTCTCTCTCTCTGTGTGTCTCTGTGTGTATGTGTGTGTGTGTCTCTCTCTCTGACTGTCTCTGTCTCTCTCTGTGTGTGCGTGCGTGTCTATGTGTGTCTCTCTCTGTCTCTGTGTGTGTCTGTGTGTGTGTGTGTGTGCATGTGTGTGCGTCTCTGTGCATGTGTGTGTGTGCCTCTCTCCGTCTCTGTGTGTGTGTCTCTGTGTGTGTGTGCATGTGTGTGTGTCTCGCTCCGTGTGTCTCTGTGTGTGTCTGTGTGTGTGTGCGCATCTGTGTGTGTGTGTGTCTGTGTGCATGTGTATGTGTGTGGGTGTTCGTGTCTGTGTGTGTGTGTGTGTGTGTGTGAATGGCAGGGGTGCTGTTCCCATTCTGCTCCCCCTCCCTTAATGGCAGGATCATCCTGCGAGCCTGAGAGGGAAAGAATGCAGGAATGAATGGCCCAAGGTAACAGAAATCTCAGGGAACAGATTCTAGGGAGGCAAGCTTTGTTGAGCAGCTCATCTAATGGGGGGAACAAAGGCTATTTAAACCTTTGGGGGAGTGGGTAGGGGCTTTGGGGGGTGAATATATATCACTGGGCCAGGCCAAGGTACTCCTCAGTAGCATAAGAATTCCCTAGACATGCTGCTGGACGTGACCTTATGAGAGAGGAAGTTTAACTGGTAACCTGGCTGCCAAGCTACATGACTACCTCAAGGAGACAGAGATGGGGTTGTAAGGCTATGTGCACTGGGACATGCAGGCCCAGGGCAGGGGGCAGGGGACAGGGGACGGGGGCGGGGTGATCCTACGCCTGCAGATGTCAGGACGAGGTTTGGGGGGGGTGGTCTGGACACACCTTCACCTCACTCTTGCTCCAGTTCTGTGCCCCACAGCTTCAGACCTACAGCAGGGGCAGGGGCAGAGGTCAACTTTGGGGTTGTTCCTTAGGAGTCATCTTCCTTGTTAAAAATGTTTTATTGATGCATTGCTATGTGTGTGGATGTTTTGCCCGCATGTATGCCTGGGCTACCTGGTATCCTTGAAGGCCAGGAGATGTTGGTTAAATCTGCCGGGAAGGGAGTTTATAGGTAGTAGTGAATTACCATGTGCATGCTGGGAATGAAGTTCATCTGAAAGCATACATCTGGAAGAAGCACCAGAGCTCTTAATGCTGAGCCGTCTTTTCAGTCCCTTCCTTGCTTTTGAGGGCAGTCTCTCACCGACCCAGGGCTTAGCGATCAGGGCAGACTGTCTGCTCACCAAGTCCTAGGGATCTGCCTGTTCTGCCTTCCCAGCACCGGGATTACAAGCACAGGCCGCCGTGCCCAGCTTTTAATATGGGTGCTGAGGATGGAACTCAGGTCCTCCCGCTTTCGAGCAGGCACCTTCCTAAGTGACCCGTCTCTCCAGCTCCCAAGGTGGTGGTGGTGGCTGTGACTTTAAAAGACAGAGTCTCAGTGTCCTAATCTGGCCTTGAATTTACTACGTAGCTGAGGACGGACTTGAACTTGTGATCTTCCTAAGTGCTTGGTTTATATAGAGCTAGAGATGGACAAGAGAGCCTTGTACGTGCTGCCTAGAACTCTACCCACTGAGCTACACCCCAGTCCATTCCTATATTAAATGGAGTTCCACCAAGAGAACATTGATCTGTGAGAGTGAAACTGCAAACCTATTCTGGCAATAAATACCAAATTCAGTTCAAGTGATCTGGTGGAGGAATTGCACCAGATCCTTTATTACTTCTACACGCCTCACCGTGCCCCAGATAATTAAGCATAAATCCCTTCCGGTGCTGTCTTTTCTGGTCTCCCGGGGCAATGACTGTGGGAACAACTTGAAGTAAGTTAAAACTCTGCATTATATGGTATGGGAGTTGAGTGCAAGAGCAGCTAGGAGATATAGCCTCATTTAGTGCTCAGGACTTCCCTGCCTCACTGGCCACGCAAGTGAAAGTGTCCAGAGGCCTCCCAGATACAAGGAACAGGAGACCTGGGATGCAAATCACTCGGGCCATGGGATCGGGTGAAACTGTTCTGAGGCAAAACCTAAAAGCCTACATCTGGAGTTAGTTGCACACTGACAACTGAGAACTCTTCTCATGTTCTAGGCATGCTTGGGAGAAGGAGGTAGAAACCAAGTCTTTGAAATCTATGGTGTTTAAGTGTAGTAATAAAAAAGTGACAGGAAAAAGGATGGTGTTCATATCAAAGCCCACACTACAGCAGCACACCTACCTAGAGAAGCAATAAAGGAGTATATTATTAAACTAACTACGTGCAGGGTGATTGGAGTTAATGCATCTGGGGAAATTCCAGGAACTGATATAAAACACATATCTTAGCATTACTAACCCAAAATTTAACTTCCCAAAGCAGTCATTCAGTGAAGGATGCTGGGATGAGCGAAGGAGATGAACAAGCATCAATAGCACCAATGTCCTGGCAATCCGTACCCTGGAAGGAGAAGGGAAAGCCCTCCAGTCAAGGAAGGAAGTGATCCTCCACTGGGGAGCACTTTAGGGAGGCAGGTGTCCCTGTGGAACTGTGTTCTGTCCCCTGTTGCTCTTATTCCTAGGAACCCAAGTTCCAGAAGACTGAGCAGCGGCCCCCACACCCAGCTTATAAAAATATTCAAGTATTTTTCTAGGGTGTTGTGTTATAACGGGTTTCCTAGGAATGCCTTCACAGAGTCCCACAGCCCTGGTAATTTAACAGACATTGATTTTCTCAAAACAGAGCCTGAAAGTCTGAGGCTAAAAGATCAGCAGGAAGTTTATTTCTGAGTGTTTTCTCCTCGGTTTGTCTGTGGACTTCGTCCTCTGTCATCTCACAGGGACTTTCCTCTCTGTGTATCTGTGTGTCCCAGCCACTCCTTTGCAGAAGTATGAAGGTTATGTTAGATTAGGGCCACCTCATTTTGTCTTAGTTTCCCCCTTAAATACCCATCTTCAAATACAATCGTGTTCTGTACTAACAGACTTAGGACTTCAGAGTATGAGTTCAAAGGGTCTATAGTTCAGTCTGTAGTACATATCACTCAAAATGGAATTGTTGAGTGTATATATTTCCTATTTTAACAAATTAGCCAAATTGCCACCAAAGAACCATAGAATATGCAACCACAGAGATGTCACTTGGGCATAAGGATTATTTAAAACTAGCAGTACTTTAGAAAATGTTCCAAGAGTAAGCTCTGATTCTTTTTCCTCCTGAGAGAAGGAGATAAAGCCCAGGGAAAATATCTTCTCTAAGCTGATGCAGGAAACGTTCTTATCACCAGTGGCAGGAACTGTAGAGTGCTGTATGAACAATCTCACTATAGACACTTCAACAAGAAACTGGGGGGGGGGAGGGTAGTAATGACGAAGAGGTTAGCAGGGGTGGAAAAGGAATCTGAGAGAGTTGGGGGCATAAATAAGATCAAAATGCAGTCTTTATTTTTTAAAAAGCTTTAATGTACTAGAAATTGGCAATAAAGTAGACATGGCCCTTGCCCTTGAGGAGATAATATTTTAGTAGAACAACAAAAACAATAAATAGACAGACAGACAGACAGACAGACAGACAGAAAGACAGATGCAATAATTTCCAATTTCTGGCACATCGAAACTTTTTAATAAATATAGTACATGAAAATGAATAACTGCATACTTTTAGCTACTGGATCATACTTACAACTTACCTCCTCAGAAAAATTCCCCAAGATTAGCTACTTCCCAGACTTGTGGAAACTATGAGGGACAATCTGTATTTGAAAGGCCCTTATAAGAACAAGAAAACCAGATATTTGGAGAGGGGTTGCACAGTCATGCATCTCAGGCAGGCGACAAAGGCGGAGTTACTATATGTAAGTCACACTGATCTGCAGGCACCAGTTCTAGATATGCAGACATCAGCTCCAGCAAACTTGGTATCAAGGGGCCAGGGACAAAGACCTTCCAGTTCTTCAAAAGAAAATGAATTAGGTTTGCTGATGAATTGCAACCTATAAGAGTAGATTAAATAAATCAAATGTATATTTCTTGGTCACAGATGGGCTATGTCTAAGTATGTACAGTTCTAGGCTCAGGGAGGTTGCATAGAAGCAGGAACCCCAGCCTCTTCCAACTTGTTGCTCAGTTTGGCATAGCTTCAAATAGCTTGGTCGCTCCACTGCCAAGGCCACGTGACAGCCCAATGGACCAGTATGGCTGCGGCTTTTCCCTCCACATTCTAAGCAGCAGGAGGAAAAGGGGACTCACAAGCGCAGTGTTCATTATAAATCAATGTATGGTTGGCAGAGAAGGGAAGAGTGTATATGGAGTTCCCAGTGAGGGGTGCCTGCAGGATCTATGTACATAAAATTCCAATGTTTGTACAGCATGACAGCTGAATAAACCATGCCTTTGATCTGACTTCAGCAAAACAGGGTCCTTGGAGACCCTGCTTAGAGGAACAGATATGGAGGAGAGGTCTTTCTGTGACACTGGGGAGTAGCCACAAATGGAGGTTAGTAGGTCAAATAGGTCTGAGTGCACTGGGGACATGGGCAGTTAGAGGAACATGTTATGAACGCGGGGCATTGGCTGCAACCTAAGTAGCCCTCAATTCCTACTCTTTAGGCACAGACACTTATTATAAGGACGGTTTATGTCTTCCCTCAATTATGAACTTCTTTCCTGACCTCAACCCAGAGAGCCTTCTCATACAAGGCCAGGCTTACCCTGTCCAGAAGGCTAAGTGAGCCCAGGCTGGCCCCAGCTCTCTAATCGCATCCCTTTCCAATCATCCCCTGTCCTCCTAAGCTTGAGGTTGGCTCAGTTTCGGGATACGAGACAGTTCTCCCTCTAGATAGCTGTTTCAACTATGCTGGACATTCTGAGTCAGGTACGGGAATAGTGAGGAAGCACTGATCATTGGTTGACATTCCTATCTGGCATCCCAGGTCGCCAATTCCTGGCTAGAAAGCTATAACTCCATCTGTAGGTGTAAGTTAGAGCTAATTGCAGCCCCCATATCTAGTTCACCTAATTCATGAGGCTGTTTGACTTACATAAAACGCCTTTATTTAAAAAAAATTCTAACCAGCTGCGCATACAGATTTAAGGTTCCAGTAAAGAGCCTCTGTAACCATCCACATATGTTTGAAATTAATGACTTTATTGACACAAACTTCGGAATGGAAAGTGTTATCCCACTAGGATAGTAAGAGTCAGCTCCTGCTTTAAACACACGTTTAAAAATTGCCCAGATGGAAATTTCAATGGTGTGCCAGATCACAGGCCCTCCCTCCGTTCCTTCTCCTCGCAGAGTGAAAACGGGTTTCTGTATTTGCCGAGACAACTTTTCCAGATGCTAAATTCCAATGAGCTGAGACAAACACAGAGTTGGGAAGAGAAGCCAGCCTTAGCCCATGGCTGATAGCATCAACTGAGGAAGCAGCGTGTCAAAACACAGCGTACATGCCCTGGAGAGCAAGCCCTTGAGCTTGCAGGATTGAACCCATGGCCAACCCTGTGGAAGGACTCCTGCCCAGCAATGCCATGGAGGACACAGGAGTCACGGGGCTTGCTTTTGTTTTATTAGTTAAATTGTCAGAACATGAAGTTCCCTAAAAGCCCTTTGACAAGGAGTCAAGATGAGAGAGGTTGGGGAAAACTGGTGTACACGGCAAAAGAGAAGACATACATCTGTGACTGACAGAAAGCTACCTATACCTAAATGTGAGATTCCACTGCAATAATTGGTCTTGTGCCACAGGGTCCATGTCAGTCTCCTGAGTCTCAAGCCTCCCCACAGAGTCAGAAGTCCAGTTGTGACTGCCAGGCTCCAAATCCCTCTGCGACTGTTACTGTAGCTGGCACAAGGTTGGCAGTGAATTGTAACACTAATAAACATATAGTCTATAGTTCTATCTGTGTTGGAGAAGTAAGTCAGGGACAGCAGTGAGCATCTGCATCTTAATCCGCTTAGGTGACTTCTCTTGAACTGTCACATAAGCGTGTCACCAGGCTGCTATTGCTGCTAGATGTGAGTTTGTTGGTACAGTTTGATATGACTTGGACTATACCTTAGTAAGCCCAAGCATGTGAACAGTCCTTTCAAATGCGTGCTGTGTCATACTCTGCAGGAAGGTGTGTTTAGGAATGCTGGGGAAGGGTTCCTATCAAAGCAATATTGTTTTTGCAATACAGTGAGTGCCTTGTGAGACTATGTCAGCAGGGATGTACATCAACCAGCCTCTAGCTTTCCAAACTAATTACTCTGCAGATACCAAAATAACATGGTCCTTGGGGCTGTGTACAGAAAGGCCAAAGGGGTATCACGTGTGCCACCATGTGTCACTTTCCAGCTGCAAACGACCTGACTGGAGGCACAAAGCCCACAAGAACAATAGGGAACTGGAAAGCTATGGGGGAAAGCAACATGAAGCTAGGTCCCAAAGGGTGCAAAGGCCACAGACATGTGACATTCTGGTTTGGAAGCCAATGCCTGGATGCCAGCCTGGGAGTCCTTTCCAGGTAGAGGAGGAGCAGGTGTGTGTGTGTGTGTGTGTGTGTGTGTGTGTGTCACAGACACCTCTCAAAGACACCGAGTAGGCCCCAGGGAGTCCACACGTGAACCGGGGACTGATTCAGCTCATTCTGAGTCTCTCTGGTTTTTGGAGTCTTGTATTTCTGGATTTAGAGTCGGCTGGGAGCCAGCTCTTAAGTGAAAACAGTAAACTTTGTGGTGGCCATATTTAAAAAGAAAGGAGGAAAGAAGGTGCTTGTCCACAACCACACACTGAGAAAGCTCTGCCCTAGTGTGCACTCCTTGACAGGGATTCCGTTACTCCAGCCTTTCCATGCCACTCACCATGGCTACAGCAGACCATGCTACGGAAGCTGCAGAGGGGAAAAAGACAAACCACATTTTGGCAATCTGTGAACATATTTCAGGACTTTTCGATGTATTTTCTATATGTGATTAAACAGGAAACCAAGATGGTCGTCACAGCGTGGGTGGCCGTGTGTCACTCAGAGGCATCCACGTTCATTGAGTGGCACCTACTTCTTCAGGATTCTTTGACTAGACTCCACCAAGAAGTTCATCTGCTTCCACACCCAGGCACTGCTAATTGATGCAGTTCTTGGTGACCCTTTTACTTCTGTCCATCTGCCGAATATTCTCTGTAACATTAATAGCCACTTCTCTTGCAGACATCCGCTTAGCGTCCCTCTTAGCCTGTTAAAAAGTTAAAAACACTAAATAAGATCCTGGAAGATAGCCAAAGCTCATCCAATCTGCATTAAGTTCTTGATACGATTATAAACACACGGACGGGCAGGGAAATGACCTTAATTAAAAGTTTTAATGCTCCATGAAGGCATCAAGATTGCACATCACACGTTATAGCGGCAACATGTGATGTCCTGATACAGACGGACATGGTTATTCTCAGATGTTTCTCTGTTGACTCTCTAAAATTAAGCTAACACAGGTCCTGGTAGAAGATGTGCTCATAAAACAAGGGTGAATGAACACATTAACTGAGATTAAAGGGTAGTGAGAATGTTTTCACAGTGGCCTTAGCAGAGTGGTTAAAAGTTGTTTTTTTTTTTTTGTTTTGTTTTTTTTTTTTTATTTCAGACTTTGGTTCAAATACAGACTTTGTATCTCCATGGGGCAGACAGCTTCATCATTACAGAGTTTCCTCATCTGTGAAGAGGGGAGTAATATTACCTACCTCATAGGACTTTTGTAATCATTAAATAAGATAACACATGTAAAATGTTTGGTGCAGTGCCTGTTTTTTAGTTAAGAGAAACCTCAAAACGCTGAATTGTCTTCGTTTTAGGTGAAGACAGACCTGCGCTAAAAGCCCAGAATTAACTTCAAACACAAAAGCATTTCCTAAACTATAGGTTCTTCAGCAAACCCCAGACCCCTGTTTCTTTGTGAAAACAACTTTAAGGAGTGGAATGGATTCCTGCAAGTGGCAGTGAGCATGAAATGACCCTGCATGTCATGTGCACGGGTTTATGTCACTGATTCCCACTCCAGGGAGGATCCACTGGCCAGCTTGTAGCTGGGGAGATAGGAGACAGCCAGCAAAGATCTTCTAGCTGTCCTTGCAGGGGTGACTTCAGCTTCCGAGAGCCACCTTACCTAAGGTTGTGCCCTTCCAGAGGTTGTCCCACGTAGGAGGAAAGAGACCCCAACACCCAGTCTGACACAGGCCATGGTAGTCCAGGTCTGGCAAGTCCTGGCCCTGGCCCTGGCCCCTGCTCCCACCTCTCCCTTCGACCAGCGCTGAGCCCACGGGCACTTCCTGATGAACAACCCATATGATGTCAGGTTGCATCTACTCCCTGACACACACAGTCCAGACCCTGTGGGAACAGCTTAACAATCTGAGAATCTCCCCTTCACTGGGTGTGATTCCATGTGGTTTGTTACCTGCTTTCTCATACCGCCTGGGTCCCCAACACAAGCCAACCATGTCATCTGAAGCGCATACAAGAAATGGTGGGCTCTTGCTGAAGCAGCAGACAAAACAAGCCACTCTGTGTGTTCATGAGAATTGATATGTAAATTGCACACAAATGATATGTAAATTGCACGCAAATTACATGTAAATGATATGTAGATCGTGTGTAAATGGATGTAGGTCTCTAACATGCACATGAAACCTGTATGCTTGTGGCACTACTGGCTTCTCTGGATCCCTTCTCAGACGGCGCATGCGTCTCCCTGTGGGGCAGTGAACCGTGCGGCCAGACACAAGAACTGGTAAAGTAGTTGCAAAAGATCTGAACCCTGAACTCTTCACCGAGAATGGCAGGAGTTCACTAGCTCCCTACCAGATTCCTGTCCTGGAACACATGGCCATGGCACCCCACTAAGAGGACCATGACAACTGGTCACACAGCATGGAAACCCAGAATACCTAGATAGGCCCTGAGAGTTTAGCCAATGAGCTTCCCTTCCCAGGCATCCCTTCCTGAAAACGGTGGTTAATCTCTGGTTCACCCTAAGTAAATCATGTGTCCTTTCTGCCATAAATAAACAGTTTAGAAAAGCAAGGACTGTCTCTTTCATCAAAGATCACTGTGTTGTGTGTGTGTGTGTGGGGGGGGTGCCTTCGCCATACAGAGTGGTGCCTAAGTCTCTTGCACAAGACCTCTCTACTGTCCTGGCACTCACCCTGAGCTAAGCCAGATCTCCCGGGTGCCCGCCCCACCCCATCTCATCTCAGGCTCAACACTTGGCAGTTCCCGGTGGTGTCTGGGTCCCCAGGAGTTTGAGAACCGGAGCCTCCATCCCAGCCCATGCTGTTTCTCATCCAGAGGAACACGGGTTGGGACCCCTATCTTAGACTGTGTTTCATCTCTCCTAAATGACTTGTTGGCATCCCAGGAGCTTAGGACCCCAAAAGGGAGAGAAAGGAAGGTAGTCTAGTGCCCCCTCCACTTCACCTCCATAAGCAGCATCCTGGCACACCAGCCGCAAAGCAAAACACAGAACCTCATCTACCCATCGCTGAGCCCTGGCCGCTAACAAATCAGCGTCTGGTTTTGGTTCTGTTTTGTTTTTGCAGCATGTGTGTGTGTGTGTGCG
>NC_034606.1:5780791-5798691 GCF_900095145.1 Mus pahari | reverse complement strand
TGTATATATATGTGTGTGTGCGTGTGCGTGTGCGTGTGCGTGTGCATGTGTGTGTGTGTGTGTGTGTGTGTGTGTGTGTGTGTGTGTGTATCTCCACTGATAGGTGTCAGCTACTCTAGAAGTGCCAGAGAGGTCACACCTTATTCTCAGGGATACAAACACTCTAGCCTCTTGCCTCAGAGGAGACTACAATGCCACCTACAGTTCACAGCTCCTGGCAGAATCAAATCAAGGTTGCACATCTGCTCAACATTACCTGAATACTTACTGACCTTGAAATTTTGACCTGAGCTACTTCCTCACTATGATGCAGGAGTCAGTCAATTTTTTGAGGAAGAGTCATCATCTTGGGGTATGCTTCTAGGGAGCCATACTCCAGATGATAGTTTACTGGTAATCCCAGTGTTCAAGCTCAGCTTCAGCTCCTTTGTAAATCCCCAGTTCTTAGCACAGTACTGAGACAGAACAAGGCCCCAGTTTAACTTTGGCTGAATAAATGGATGGATGGATGTTGGGTGGGTGGATGGATGGGTGGATGGATAGATGATGGGTGGGTGGGTGGGTGGATGGATGGATAGATGATGGGTGGGTGGATAAATGGTTGGATAGATGAATGGATGGGTAGATGAATGGGTAGATGGACAGATGGATGGATGATGCCCCACTTATGCACCCTTTTTTAAACAACAGAAATCAATATAGCTTAGAGTTCTGTTTTAGTTCAGACCTTTCAAGTCTGAACTAGCACAGAACTAGCAAAGATTTTTATGGGTTTATTCTTTTCCCAGAAGCAGACAACTCTTTATTGCACAAATCTGATTATTATCGATCTACTTATTATCGATATATCATCTATCTACCTTCCTACCTATGTACATACCTATTATCTATCTACCTACATACACACATATCTTCTATCTATCTATCTATCTATCTATCTATCTATCTATCTATCTATCATCTATCTATTCTCAAAACATTCTTAAGAAGTTTCTCCATCCTCCACTTGACATTGAACTTCTCTCCGAACACAACTGCTAACCACACACACACAGCTGTGTGCAGGAAACTAAACAATGAGAATGTGTCCCACAGAAAGGCCTGCTGATAGTGAGGCTATTTCTATCTGACTTTCATGGGGTTGTTGTTACATAAAAGCTTTAAAAATTATCAGAGAACAAGGAGACAGAGGCCATATTTCAAATGAGCCAGACAGAAGCACTTCTCTCAGGTTGGTGGGGGGGTAACAGAGCTTTCAACAATGAGAGGTCAGCTTCCCAGGTGGCACAAACGGTTTCCTTTAGGGAAGTTTATTGAGATAATTCACAAAGATTGATTGCAGAATATCCACAGAAAGTAAACACCCTTTTCTATTTCAGTCATGTGTGTGTGTTTGTGTGTGTGAGTGAGTATGTATGTCTGTGTGTCTGTGTCTGTGTGTGTGTATGTCTGTGTATGTGTCTGTGTGTGCCCGTGTGTGTGTTTGTGTATGTCTGTGAGTGTATGTGTGTCTGTGAGTGTGTGTGTTTGTGTGTGTGTGAGTATGTATGTCTGTGTGTCTGTGTGTGTGTATGTCTGTGTATGTGTCTGTGTGTGTGTTTGTGTATATGTCTATGAGTGTGTGTGTCTGTGTGTCTGTGAGTGTGTGTGTGTGTGTGTGTGTGTGTGTGAGAGAGAGAGAGAGAGAGAGAGACCAGAGGTCCACTTGGTGTTTCTTTCTCTATTGGTTTCTATCTTCTTTTTTTAGACAAGTTATTTCACAAAAACTAGGGTGTATCACTTTAGCTATTTGGCCAGTAAGCCCCGAGATTCCATTTGTCTCTGTCTGCTCCCCTACATCAAATACGGGCTGCCATGCGGATCTTTGACATGAGTGCTGCGATCTAATCTCAGGTCCTCATCCTTGTAAGCTTTTACCCACTAAGCCATCCCATTGGCTCTTATTTCGGTAGATTTTTAGGCTAACTAGCCTTGACAGTCAGTGCTTTTACCTGCTGAGCCATCTCACCAGCCCACACAAAGTACATTTTTTTTTACCGGAAAAGGGGGGTGGGGGGGTGGGAAATCTGAGACATCAACCCAAAGGTTGGTAACTACTGCAATCTAGTTACAACTTCAAAGCTTTAGATTCTGTTTCATCTTGAATGTGAAATATTCCCAGGGCTAAAAGTTTTAGTTCCCAGCTGTTAGTGCTGTTCTGGAATGTTCTTGAACTTTTAAGAGGTATAGCCTCTTAAAAGGTGTGTGACTGGGAGAAGGACTTAAGATTTTAGAGCTCAGGCCTACATCCTGTCTGCTCCCTACTTACAGAGTGCACACACAATATGACCAGCCTTTGGATGCTTCTGCCCCTCTGCCTTCATCACCATTGTGAATTGCATCATTAAGACTAAAACAATCCCTTCAAACTATGAGCCCAAATTAACCCTCCCTTCTCACTGAGCCCAAATTACCCCTCCTTCTCAAAGTTGCTTTTGTCAGATATTTTGTAGCAGCAATAAGAAAAGTAATTGATACAAAGTCAAAACCCAAATGAGAGGGAAAGGGGAGCTTCCAAGTCAGATGTTTTCTATAGCTATTCAGAGAGATGAGTCACTTTCTCTTTTTTGATAAAGCTACAGAGAGATGCTGAATAGCTAAACCACTTTCTCTCTTACTTTGTGGGAATAGAGATACTCCCCTCTGATGTGGTCCAGCTAGCCAAACACTTGCATTTAATAGCCTACCCCCTTTTTGATGACAAGGAAAAATAAGCATCTGAATTACTGGCTTAAAAAAAAAATCTCACAGTTCTGTTTGCTGATGAGAGAAACCTACTTGACACCTTTTTCTTCCACAGCTACCTGTTAATTTAATCCTTCCTTCACTTTTAAGGTTCTTGCTTTGTGGGCTCTGTCACCATTGACTCTTCTTAATGGGCCACCTCCTGTTTCTCACCTGACAACATTTTTTAATTTTGTCTCATTTTTATTTCTGTAGGTCTAGAACCCTATGAGTCACAGCTTTGGGTCCCCTTGATGCAGCCTCTTTAATTAAGAGTCATTTGCTGGCTGCCATTCTCAAGGGTAGCTAGATAGGCTGTGATAACTTCCTGGCAACCTCCAACCCAGATGGACTTGTCTCTCCTGGGGTTCAGGAGTCAACAAGCCAGCTCACTCCCTGTGGAGGGAGGTAAGGACAGATTGGAGGCTTCACAGCGACCTGGCCTCCAGATTGCAGCAAAACCTGCTCAGCCCTTTTCTCCTTTTCACCCCAAATGGAAATAGAGATGTTCTTGGTTTAGCTTGGACTCAACAAATATGCCTGTATCTAGCAAAGGAATGTACAAACCTTTTCATAGTTCTTTGTGGATGATAAGGAAAAGCTGACTGAAATCATGGTTTGTTAGATACAGTCTGCTTGTTTTTTCTGCCACATTAGTATTTTTAAATATAAATGCAATACATGAGCTGGGGTGATAGCTCACACCTATACAGATATCAGCACCTGGGAGGTTAAGGCAAGAGGACGAGAGACTCAAGGTCACTGCCCAATTCATCAAGAGTTTGAAGCCAAATTTGACTACAAGAGATGATGTCTACAAAGAAAAGAAAGAAAAAAAGAAAACAATACATGATTATAGTGTTTTTTAAAAAAACAGGTGTTGTATGTAACATCCCTGTTAACTGGAGCATGTGGGAGACAGAGGCAGAGGTAGATAGGTCACTATGAGTTTGAGGTCAGCCTGGTTTACATAGTTAAACCCTGTCTCAAAGACAAAATTATATATATATATATATATATATATATATATATATATATATATACACATATATACATACATATATATGTTTAAAATAAAGAATACAATATATCATATTATATTATTTATGTATAATATAGTTTCTATAAGTATATGTAATTAAAATATGTAACAATTATATTAGTATGCTAAAATAATACAATATACTACATATAAATTGATAAGCATGTAAATTTTTTGATAAGCCAAATTTCAGCACCTGGGAGGATGGGGAAGAGAGTTGAGAGTTCAGATCCAGCCTGGGCTACAGAGCAAGCATGGACTACATAGTGAGATTACGTTTCAAAAGACAAAACAAGTACTAAAGAGTCGAGATGAGGAATCATTCTCTGGGAATCCAGGCATGGACCGGGCCTGTGCCCATTGACCTGGCCAAAATTTAATAAAACTTGCTTCAAATGTGGCTCAAAAGAATGTATAAAGAAGAGTATCATAATAGCATGCTCTGACCTTTAGCGCCGTCCCATAGGCAGTCACGCTAAGCAATTGTTAATGGGATGTTTCTAAGCATATTGCGTCATGGCTCTGTTATCGGTCCTTTCAGTAACCCCCACTTCCTGTCCAACCTTTTTATTTCCTGTCCAGCCCTTTTACTTCCTGAGCTGCCTTTAACTACAGCTTGAACTCTGCACTTACCGATTTTCAACATTTTAGTCAGATTTTAAGTTCAAGAAGATAGATTTTGATCAGTATAGAACCTAATTCCATGCCTGTCGAATCATAGATGTCCAATAAATGATTTGAAAAACGGACAAGTGCAGATAGCCTTTCAGAAAGAAAAGAAAAACAGGGCACAGTGACACACAACTGTAATGTCAGCACTTGGGAGGTAGAGGCAGGAGGGTCAGGAGTTCAGGGTTATCAGCTGCATAATGAATTCAGGGACATTTTGGTCCGCATAAGATTTTGTCAGAGAGAGAGAGAGAGAGAGAGAGAGAGAGAGAGAGAGAGAGAGAGAGAGAGAGACTATAAAGGGGGTAGGAGGAGAGAAAGAGGCTCCCACGCACAGAATCTGTTTGCCCTGCCTACATGCCCTCGAACTTTCCCACAGGCTTTCAGTTATGCAAAGCACTGATGGCTCCTCACATCACCAGTGCAGCATCCCGGCCTTATTGTGTTTGTCGGCACAATAAGCCCTCTGCAGTCACTCAGGCCGATGCACTTCACCAAGGACAATGTCCTGCAGGTTATCAGCCAAAATAAAGACAATGGCTCCAGGTCCCATATCCTGATGAACTCTCATGAAGTTCACACTAACTTCTCCAAGATTATGATTCAGCCAATGAAGGGAGAGACCATGGGCTTAGGAAGCAGACAGACAGAAGTTTACATTCCAACACAGCACAGCTCACTGTGTCCTGTTGAATGAAGCTGTGTGTGTTTACACAACACAGCCACAACTCCCTGGGTCCTGCTGAATCGACACTCAACTCTCAGGCCTCCATTTTCCCAGATGGGGAAGCAGACCTTTCAGAGTTGTGGGGTTAAAAAGCCATGTATATAGTGTCTGGCACATAGTAAGCCAGGCATGTTTGTTTACCATGCCTCTCCTTATCTGGGATTAAGCACAGAGATTTACAGGCTGTAACAGAGGAAGGCTTTACATTTCTTTTTTTCTCCATTAAAAAAAGACAGACACTGAGAAACCTCTAGTTCCCAGATTCCATGTGCTTTAAAGTGTTAACGTGGGGTTAATCAGGGAATATTCCATCTCAGCAACCCCACCCACACCGTGACAGGCCAGCTATTAGCTTTCCACAGCAGCATCAGAACCACTTTGACTTAAGCTACTGGGTTTCATCAACTGTCACAAGGACATGTTGCATTTTCCCATAAGCCTCAGGGAGAGATGCTCACAGGGAAGTTAGCGGAGCTGCCATGCTATGATGACGTTGCCAGAACAGGGCTGGTGGTGGGGAAGCCCCCTTTTGATCTTACTGAGCTGCTAGGATTGTCTCATCCAGCCAGCTCGGAGTTAATAACACCTGTACAGATGCATTTAACCTGAAGTAGACTGGGATGTCAAGGAAAGACTATGAAGATTAAGGAAGGCTATGACCAGAGTATCTTTTGACTGAACTGGTTTTGCTGCAGGCCAAATCTCTTCAGAAATCTGTCCTGCCACTGTAATAGAGCCCTTCCTTTTTCCCAGGCGTGGGCTGCTGAGAGCTCCCAAGGGCCCTACCACAGCCTTCCCTCTGGTTCCCCCCAGTGGTTCCATCTGTTCCCTCCCTCCATTTAGCATCTTGCTTCTGTTTTTCCTAAAAGGCCCCTTTGCTTCCCTGGCTCTTCCTTGATGTGCCTCACATTACCACTGTCAGAGAGAAATTCCACACCACTGCCGACCCTATCCTTTGAAGTCCATAGGGTTTCACCCATCCTTCCTACACTGGGCCACACATTGCCAACCATTGTTGGCTAGACACTGGGGCTGGAACTTTTGGAGGCAGTCCCTTAGCTGAGAATTAACCCAGACAATGGGTAATTCCTTTAGCGTCTGGTCACTGTGCCAAGAACAATAAAGCAACTGGAGACTGCGCAGCTTTGGAGACACAAAGCCCCGTGTGCTGGCTGCTCACAGTAATGGGCTCAGGGCTTTGTCTGCCAAGAGCTGCATTCAGTGGATGTTTCTGCCTCCCACTGACACTTGAGGGGTTTTTGTTTTGTTTTGCTTAGATTTGTTTATTTTTCTCTCACAGGTATGAGAGTTTTGCCTCTATGCATTATGTGCATGCCCTTGCAGAGGTCAGAAGAGTGTCAGATCCCTGGAACTGGAGTTAATGGATGGTTTGGGGAGTGTGAGGGAGGATTGAGCACACCCTAGCTAAGCGAGAAGGAAGTTCAGCTCAAAACAACTCAGTAGCCGGTATAGGTTCAAACTTTGAGAGTCTGACCCAAGTAGCTTATTGTAGGCATAATAAATGTACACAGCTCAGTTTGGCAAAAAGTTTTCTGGTGATAATCAGTTCAATCCCATGTGCACAACAAACCTTAGAACATGACTACACCGAAACTCTTTGTAAAGTACATGTGGCATCCTCTGTAAAGATGGGTTCTATAGATTCTCTGAGAAAAACAAGCTCAAGGTAAGCGACGGTGTGTGTGTGTGTGTGTGTGTGTGTGTGTGTGTGTGTGTGTGTGTGTGTGTGTGTGTGTACTGTGTGGTCTCAGCCTCATAAATAGCACAAAGGTCACCATGCTATTAACCACGCCCACTCCCAACCATGGAGCCAGAAAACAGGTTAGACATCTCTCCTTTGAAGAAACAACCCTGTGTATTTAACATTCCTGGTTCCCCTATTGTTCACCTGTGAACATGAGGACCTCTGTGGCTCCCCCAGTGGTAAAGCTGATGGGTGCTGATGGTAACTGAACGTAGGTCTTTTGCAAGCTCAAAATGTGCTCTGAGCTGCTGAGCCATCTCTCCAGCCCCAGGTGAGAATTTTATCTTACTTCTCGTGTGTGTGTGTGTGTGTGTGTGTGTGTGTGTGTGTGTGTGTGTGTATAAATACAATGCCTGTGTGAATCAGAGGATAGCCTTCAGGAACTGGTTTTCTCTTTCAGGAACATAGGTTCCTGACCTCAAGCTCAAGCTGGCTGGGGGAGTTCTGTCCGTTTTGACTTTTTATGGAGGAGGTAAGATCCAAGCCTGAAGAAGAAATAGCATATCAAAGTGTTTGGGACCAGCTTAGCATCCTAGACTGCCTTAATTAACAGAAAGCAGCAGAGGCTCTTCTTGGATTGTTTTCTGGGCACAGGTGGGGAGCTGGGTGAAGGGGAACACCTTATTAAGCGCTGTGAGGTCAATTTGGTCCCAAACAATTAAGGAAAGCAGGGTACATAAAGAGCTCTCTCTACTGAGACAGTCAGTTCCAGTTTCTGCAAGATCATTGTTGGTGCGATCATTTTGTCCATTAGCATCTATTGATGCCAGCCAGGAGCAGGGACCAGAAGGAATTGAAGAAACAGAGAGACGGTTTGTTTGATGGGCTGTTGTTGCGGGAAATCTCCAACCCAAATATGCCCCGGTGATGAAAACACAACTCAGTTAATATGAATACATGCTGTGCGCCTAGATTGGGCAGCTCTACCGCTACACTACCATCTTCCACAGCTTATGAGACCCCTTAGAACTTGCGGTTTCTCCAGGCCATGTGCTTCTGCTCTGCTTTTCTTTTTCCTCCTCCTCTGCATCCTCCCCCTCTGCCATTTTCTCCTTCTCTCCCTCACCTTCTGCTCCACCTTCCCTTTTATCTGCCCAATCATCAGCTCTCCTTTATTTTACAAATTAAGGTGGGAAGCAGGTTTACAGGAAATCACCTGAGTGCTGACTCAAAACCCTCATAGAACGGAATTAACATCAAATATAATTAGCCCCAAGGCTATCCACAACAGGCTATGAAGCGTAGAGGACTCAAAACATAAAATCCTGTTGTTCACCATCACTGGTGTGTTCACTGTGTCCCATCACCCTTCAGAAAGGAATGTGAGCTTTGGAGGGGGCGTCTGCGCTAACAGTTACTATCCCCACTAATGTCTTCCCAGGTACCTCAGAGCACCAGTCAAGTCTGCAGCAATGTTATTTCTCATATCATCTGACTCTCGTCTCACCCCAGCTGGGCCCTGGTAAGGCCCAGGAAGGATTGCCTTTAACCCACAATTTTTCCTGGTACTTCTGAATTGGAAAACTGCAAGAGGTGTGTGGATGAGGCTGTACGTTTTTTCCAAAGGTGAATCCTGGAGAAGAGCCATCATCCAGGAGCCGGCGCACAGGGAAGATGGCTCATACCTTAATAAACCCAACGCAAGCTGGAAATGTATGTAGTAGTGCCACAGTTCACTGTGGACTATCAGCTGGTTCCTTGGTGATCTCCAGGATGACCGGAACCCATTACTCTATCCACTGTCAATGTAAGAGAAGGTGGCACTGCAGGCTGCACACCCAGGAAGAGGTCCCAATTTGAAGTTAGAATTGTGATATTCAAAGTGTTGTTTTCTCACCATTGTAAAAATGCAGCCGAGGATAGCTTTGAACTTTGACCCTCCTACCTTCATCTTCTCAGTACTCCCATTGCCCACTGGGGATTGAGTCCAAGGGTTTGTGCTATTAGGAAAACACTTTACCCACTGAGCTACGGCCCCATGCCCTGCTTTCTGATGCTCTGATCCACCGGGTTCATCTCCATCACGTATGTGGTACTATATGGGCCATACAATGCATGCCTTAGTTCCCTTGTCTATAAAAATGGTCATGATGCAGTTGGGATGATTTCAAAGCCTAGAGGGCCTAAGAGCTAGCACTCTTTTAAGTGCAAAACACAGCTTTGAAGTGATGGGTGAGGAGGGTAGAATGTGGCATAAGGAAAGCAAGTACGTAGATCAAGCTGTTTTCAGGTAACTGCCATCTCTCCACTATAACACATTCTGTGTCTCAAATATGGAGAGAAGGATTAGGGGACAGACATCTGGACCCTCTCTAGAACACTCAACCTTGTGAACATGGTTCTGTGGAGCCCAAACTGCCTTGCACTCTGTCAGCGATGACTGGGTCTCCTGAAAGTCAGCTGATGCACAAAGTCGACACCATAAGACCCTTCCATCTCCCTTCCCCAGCTAGCCTTTGGGTTCCATTAGCATTCCACTTAATGAGGTCATTGTGTTGTTTGTCCCTCGTTCCCATTGTTCTTTGTATCTCAGTCTACAAGAGGAGGACCATCTGTCTGTTCCTTTGGATATTATTTTACTTCCACTGTATGTTTAAGAAACCTGATATTCTGACAGATTAACTCTACAAGTCTCAGGTAATGAACTTGGGAGATAAATTTGAAACTGGTTTGCTGATCAAAGCCACTGAAAGCAACTTAATGATGTGAAGAGGAATTCCATCACAAAATTCTTGCAAATGATAAGCTTTGTTACACAGTGAAGTGGAATAAAATTGGTCACCTCAGGGTTTAGCTAGTTTCCATTCTTCCTCATGGCATTGTATGAAATTTAAGGTCGATGTACATGTTTACAATGTCTTTGCTCTAACAGAAAAACTTGATCCTTGACTACACCTACACAAGACAATGCTTTTGTGATATATCAACTCAGAAAAAGAAAGTGTTTTTGGAAATAAACTACCATGCAAAAGAAGAAAAATAAAACAAAACAAAACAAAACAAAACAAAACAAAAAGAATCCCATCACTAGGTAGAAAGCTGTGTCATCAGGAAGCAGGAGGCAGAGCTGGGACAGGTGTGACCCGTGGGTTTTGAACCTTCAAGTAAATGGTGGACTTGAGGGAAGATGAGGAAATGGGAGGAGGAACAGAGGAGGGGGAAGGAGAGGAAGAAGAAGAGGAAGAGGAAGAGGAAGAGGAAGAGGAAGAGGCTGTAGAGTCTCCACCTGCTCAGAGCTTTTGTTTGGGCTACAGCCCCTCCCCCCCCCCAGTCCCACCCCATGGAGGAGCAGGAGGAGAACGTCCAAACAGGTTCTGGGAAGTAAGGGATCAGAGGATGCCTGCCAGGTCCAGGACCATAGCCAGCCTTCTTTCAAACAGCAAGTGTTCTGGTGATGCTGGTATGATATTTTACAAGAGTCACCCTGGAAGACCCTTGCACTGACCAGCTGATTGGAGGGTATGAGGTACAATGCCAGTTTTGTTTCCTTCCACTGGCTTCGCTGCCTAACACAAGGAGACCTTTGGACAGAGCTGTGTACCTGAACAAACACACATTTCCTCCAGGAGGCAACTCTCAAGGACTCATTTCTATAAGTTAAATAAAACTCAACAGCCCACAGGGAAAGGATTAAAATGACGTTTGCAGTAAGTTTTTACACTGAGAGGTGGAAAACCTCTCAAGGTTTCCCAAGGTCTTCCTTCCCTGGACACAAGTGTTGGTCCCGATTTGTAAGCTCCACCCCTGTTCTCCATCCCCAGTTGATGTAGTTTTGACCCTACCTCTGTGGCCCAGAGGCCATTCTGTTTCTGGGTCAGAGGGCCTGAGCTGAGGCTCTGTGAGTTGGGACATTGGGTCCCACAGTTCGTCTTCTTCTCTGGGTTGGCTATTCCACCCGGGGCTGCAGGTCGGAGCACCCCGTTAGAGGACAGTCCGTCTTCCAGCACACCTGAGGAGGCAAGGAGAGAGTGGCACGAGAGGCTTGCAGATGGCAGCTGTCACAAGCAATCCCAAGGTGGCAAAGAGAGGGCAGCTAAAAGTGAAAGGTGGCCTCAAGTTCCACCTGGTGAAACTATCTTTTCCTGTAAGAATACACGTGTTTTTATATTAAAATAGGATTTTAAAATAGCTTTGTAGCTTGAAATTTTCACTTAACACATTGATGGCAACTTTTTCACATGTTATTTTTTTCACACATCTGCTGGTTGTACGAATGGGCAATCATTTAACCAATGCCCTCTAACTGGATATTTGTTTCCACGTTCTAATGCTAGATGTTACTGGAATAACATTCCTTTTGATTAATAACTTTTATTCCTAGTGGTTCTCTGGGATAAATTCCTAGAAGTAAGGTCACTCATTTGAAGGTTACACAAAGATATTTTTTTCCTAGTCTCCACCTATTGGACTGAGCAAGTGTGTCTCCCACAACAAATGCCAAGAAACACAGAACTTCAAATAAATGACCTCACTAAAAAGCAAAAGGAGGACAAGATGGGAATTCAGGACACACAACAAGTACCTGATTTGTAGGAGAAAAAGGCCCAGGGATCAAGGAAGGGATCTGCCAAATGAGCTGCGAGAAGCCAGCCAGATGCCACAGGAGTTGTGGGCATGAGGAAACAGCCAGAGAGGCTATCCCTCCTCCACCAGGCTAGGCTTGCCGGCGGCTGCCGTCTGGGACTTGGCTCACAACAGGAAGCTGTACTCAGGGGCCTTGAATTTCACTTGTACGACTCAAATTCAGAAATAAAATGACTAAGAGTGTCAAGACGGTGTCCACTGAGCTTTGTCTCTGAGCCAGGCCCCTTCTGAGCCCAGCAGGTCCTGGGCTCCTGACAGCAGCTGCTTTGCTGAAAGTGACCAGCCAGTCTTTTGATTGGCTACACTTCTGGGTAATCGAGGGAAATGTAGTTTACTTTGTCCTTTTCCGTATTTACACATTTGGGTAAGAAATATAAGCTAAATTCACACAACAGAAACACTGGGTTTGTGGCTGACCTTTGGGGTAACCAATCTGGAAAGATTACATCTGGCAATGGCCCCTGGCTGGCCTCGTTCTTTTAGCTTGCTATCAGAACTTCTCAGCTTATAGGCCAGGCTTAGTAGGCTAGTCGGTAAGCACTTAGCTGATTGTGTGAGTCATAAGTTAAGAATGTAACCAACATGGCTAAAGAGAGGATCATGAGGAAGAGCCGGCTGGTGCTAGGCCATAAATAATGCTCAGACATTGTTAGAGCCTTTGTGCATGTTGACCCTTTAATCCTCACAGTAGCCCTGTGAACTAGGAACCATTATTCATGCTCAGTGAATAAAGTAGCTCCTGTATTGTGCTAGAGGCTGGGTGCCATCTGTTTATCTGTTGTACCACTCCCTCCCTACCCCAGCCTGGGGTGGGAGACTCGCCCTTGTTGTACAGGAGTTTAATTCTAGACCTGTGCTTTTCTATGCAAGCAAGTGCTTCCTCCTAGTAAAACTCCCAAGCAGGCAGCTCTCAACCTTAGTGCATAGGAGACCCATTAATGGTGTCTTAAAATGCAAATCCTGACATCCATTGGCCCAGATTTCTGATTCAGTAGAGACTCAGGAACATGGATTTGCAAAAGTCCCCCTAGACTCTGAGGGAGAGGACTTTAGAGACTGCAAAGGCTCCTTGTATTATGATCATAGATGTAGCTGCATACAGATCTCCATTTAACAGATTAATGCTCTTGCTTATTCTGAGGGTTATGGGAAAAATGCTCATCTTTATTTGTCTCACAGTGAATTCTGGAGAAACACCATAAACTGGGATAAATTTGCCTGCCTCTAGAGAGTAGTGTGAACATCCTCCATAAAATTTCCATCCTGGAGACAAACCAAATGACTGACTTTACCAAAAGATGGGAAACAGACATGCCGCTGCTTGATAAACTGCGACCAGTGGCTTCTTGCCAAAGCTTCTGGCTATTTTAGAAATGAAGTCAAGTAGGAGGCCAGACTACAGAAGTTTAAAATGCTAGCTAGCAGCCACATGCAGAACAAGTTTGCTCCTTAACCCCAGCACCTGGCTATCCCTGGTGAAGGTGATCGGAAAGTCTGTCCAAAGTCATGAAGAAATGGCTGCAAGTATTTTCCCTCAATGACAGAAAATCGGAGTGTAAGACATTGGTAATATGTTTGAGAAGAATCTCTGATGTTACATCAGAGGGAACCCTGGCTCATCAAGCACTGTCTAGGCTCAGATCCAGAACACATGCCCAATGGTAATTTTGTCTGAATTAAGATATAAATTAAATTATTAGTACTTAACCACTTACTGAGAGTTTGTCTTCTAATTTTCAAAATGAACCAGAATAGGATGATGTCTCACTGCCATTTCTTTAGTCTAATGAATAACTGCAGATTGCACTTGATGTGTAATATATGTGGCCATTTACACCACTACATTAAATATAAATTACTCAACATATTGAGTAACCCTTGCATTCATGGACAAGCATACCAAAATACTCCAAAAAGGAAAAATAATTTCTCAACAAATGTGCTAGAGAAGAAGAATGGAGCGAATCTTCTACCTCACAACCAACACAAAAGATAAATCACAAAGAACCAAAGATCTAAGTGTAAAAGCTGAAACTGTTAAATTTTTCTTTAAAATATAAATGGCAAATATTTATGATATTAAGTTAGGCAATGATTCCTTAGAAATGACCCAAAAGGACAAACAAAAACAGCAAAATCCATAGTTGGACATCATCAAATGTCGAGATCATGACGAAAAGATAATCCATTGGAAAAAAGAGGACTTTTGAAAATTATATCCCTGCTAAAAGGAACTCTTGCAACTGAATAATGAAAAAAGATAAATGACTCAATTAAAGTATGAAGAAAGGATCTAAATAGACATATACATGAAGAAGATATGCACATGGCCAAGAATATCAGAAACACAAGAAGTTACCAAGATGAGTGTGATTTTAAAAAGGAAAAATGGTTGAAAATGTAGACTTGGGAATCCCCTGCAACGCTGCTGTGCCTGGGAATGCTCACAATCTTTCCCTCGGTCAGGCTCACAAAAAGATAGACACAGCGTCTCCAAGGCCTAGCAAGGCCACTTCCACCTACACACCAAGACAAATGAAAGCAGCCACACAAACATGCACACGAGTGTTTGTAAAGGTTAGTCTTGAGTGCCAGTTTAATGAGATTTAGAATCCCTGTGGGAACAAATCTCTGGCTTGCCCTGTGAGGTGCTATCTAGATTAGCTCAGATAAAGAAGGAAGCCCCACCATAATGTAGGTTGAACCATGCCATGGACTAGGATCTTGAGCCGATTCAAAAGGAGACCTTGAGCCAAGCACACACATTTATGCCTCTGTCTCCTGAATGCAGACATAGTGTGTCTGGTTGTCCTCAGTTCTTACTTCTGTGCCTCTTGCTTCTTTGGACTGCATCCCCAAATGGTTGAGGTTTGGTCTTTTGCTATGTACTGTAATGCTAAATACTGGCCCACAAGGCCTGACTGCCGCCACATACCTTGTTCCTAAATTTAAAATCACTGCTTGAATGAAGATGCTGACAGCCTATAGCTGGACAGAAGAGAGATTGGTGGGATTTTGGTTCATGGGCTTGCAGCTGGAGCAGAGACCACAACGATGAGGAGGAGAGAGAGAAGGTGGAGAGAGGAGGAGACCCCATGGGGTAGGTGAGTCATGAAAACATGGCCACGAGGGCTGGCCAATTGGAGTTAAGAGCAGCCCAGATAACATGGCCAATTATAATTCAGGGTTATTGATGGGGAAAGAGATTCTAATAGCTTAGAGGGTAGATATCTAGTGCATTAAAGGCTTGATATAAATATAAAGGTTATGCGTATTTTATCTGGAAACTGAATCGTCAAAGGCAGTGCAAAAACCCCAGAATGAGATTAAATAGTTTTTACAACACAAAATAAATCCCTCTTTTCTTCCCTCAGTGCTTGGGTCAGGTAGGTATATCGTCTCAGCAATGAGACAAGTAACTCACACAATGTTTGTGGCAGTGTTATACCTAATAACTGAAAAGCAGAAACAGACCAAACATCCCACCAGCTGGTAGGTGGGTTAACACACATCAGTGGAAGTGCAGATATATGCTGTACACCAACGAAGCTTGAAACATTATGTGAGCTAACTGAAAAGTCAATTTACAGAAGGTAGTTTGTAAATCCACGTTATGAAATTCTCAGAAACAGCCAATGCTAGAGGTGGGAAGGTAGCTCGGTGGTCACCAAGGGCATGGGTGTTGGGATGAGATGAAAAGTGACTCTTAAGGGGTATGCTATTTTTCCTCCAGGTAATGACAATGTTCTAAAATTGGTGGTGCAGATGGCAATACAGCTATGAGGGCTGAAATCATTTCGTTGTGTTTGATAGATCAGCAGCATGATGTGTACACTATAGCTAAGGAAAGCGAGCATCAAAGGGAAGCAGCAACACGTTTCAGGATGTTTTATTGGCTGAAGAAAAAAAGAGGCGCACTGGGACTTGAACAGCTACACCTGGGGAAGAGACTGACTTCTGCGCTTGTAATCCCTAAGGACACAGGTCCTGACCAGCGTGCCTGGAACCTCTGTCCCCTGAGAGTCTGTCGCATCTGCCTTCAGCCACTGAGGTTACTGAGGAACATCTTCTCAAAGCCCTCAGCCACAGGCAAGGGGAACACTGCAGAGGTAAGGCTGGAACCAAGAACAGCAGCCCCAGTGTCTGACTTCTGAAACCTCCAACACTGGTTCTCAACATGTGGGCTGCGACCCCCTTAGGGTTGAATGACCCCAACATATGGCTCCATCAGAAAACACAGATATTTACCATCCGCAAGAGGGGCAAACTTACAGTAATAAAGTCACAGTGAAAATAATTTTATGGTTTGCGGTCACCACAACATGAAGAGCTGTATCAAAGGGTCTCCGCCTTAGGAAGGCAGGAAACACTGCCCTACAGGGACACTGGCAGAAAGTAAACAGGCTAGAAATCTGAGAGGCAGCCCTAAGGGAAAGCGGTACTCTTCCAGTGCTCTCCCTGGGTCCTGTGTCTTCCCTCCACCTACGTCCTTTCCTCTCTGCCCTACAGTGGTGGCTCCCTTTTGGAAGCTCCATTTCTGCAGTTCTGAGGCTGTGCTCACCAGGTCTCCGTGGTAACTACTTTGGGCTATAATAAAACCTCAGTTCCCTCTGCTTGGCGGCTGTTTCTAAGGTGGGTAGTGTTACTGTGACCCCTCTAGCAGCCTGTACTCCCCCTAGGTTGCCCCAAACACTTCTTGACCCCCTTTCCTTTCCCTTGAATATTTCTCTTAAAAACCTTGTGTGTTATTTTGTTAGAAAGACCACAAGAGTAGTAGCCTCCAGTTCACAAATCTTAAGATTCCCTTCAGCCCGTAACATCTTGCAGTTCCTTTTATAAAATTATATTTATTTACCTTACTTTTAAAAATAGATGTTTTGGGGCGGTAGAGAGATGGCTCAGCAGTTAAGATCACTGACTGCTCTTCCAGAGGTCCTGAGTTCAAGTCCCAGCAACCACATGGTGACTCAGCACCATCTGTAATGGGATCTGATGCCCTCTTCTGGTGTGTCTGAGGACAGCAACAGTGTGCTCACATACATTAAATAAATAAATAAATAAACAAACAAATAAATAAATGATGTTTCTGGTTACAGGAGATGGCCAATTTAGGCTCTATATCCCCCATTACTAGGAGTCTTAGCTAGGGTCACCCTTGGAAATTCCCTGCTGTTTCCTTTGCACAGGGTTTCTACCTCACTTCCAAAATGCCCCTCAATTGCACTCGTCTCTCTCAGTATTCTTTCTCTCTAGTCAAGACTTCCAGTGGAGAGACTGGGACACCAACTCAGGCACAAAACATTCGACCTATCATTTGTCCTTTCTGCAACATGTGCTGGGGCAAAGGGAGCACAGAAACTGTGGGAGTGGCCAACCAGTTTGAGGGCCATGCCACAAGAGGGAGCCCACCCCATTGCCTGGAGGTCCAGGAACCAGAGACTGGAGAGCCCAGAGACCTACAATAGAGTAGAACGTAACCGGGGAAGGGAGGTGTAATGAAATAACTCCCATATTCTGCAGTACTGGAATAATTGTCATCAGAGAGCCTTCATCCAGCAACCAACCGATAGGAGCAGACACAGAGACCCAGAGCTACATGCTGTGGACTTCTTCATAAGAGGAAAGATTCTGTAGAAGCCAGAGTGGTCAAGGACACCACAAGAAAACTCACAGAATCAACTGTGTGCTCCTGTGTGCTCACAGAGATTGAACTGACAATCAGGGAGCCTGACCTAGGCCTTCTGCGTATGTTACAGTTGTGTAAGTTGGTCTTCTTGTGTGACTCCTCACAGCGAGAGTGGTTGTTGTCTCTGACTCTCTTGCCTGCTGTTGGGACCCTTTTCCTCCTACTGTGTTGTCTCATCCAGTCTTGATATGAGGGGAGGTGCCTGTTCTTATTGCAACTTGATATGCCTTACTTGTTTGATATTCCTGGGATGCCTACCCTCACCAGAAGAAAGATGGAGGAGGTGTGGGTGGCCCAGGGGTGGGAAGTAGGGGAGTGGGGAGAGACTACAGTTGGGATGCAATATATAAGAAAAGAATAAATTTGAAAAGTTTTTAAAAATAGGTGTTTCATGTAGGAAACTGGCTACAGTGCTAAGAAAGTGCAAATTACCTACAACCTACTAGGATAACTATTAGAAGACACTCTCCCTCCTACCTATTGTCAATGTGTGAGTGTGTGCATACTCTGCTCTTTTAGTTGTTGTTGTTTTGTTTTGTTTTTCAAGACAGGGTTTCTCTGTGTAGTCCTGGCTGTCCTGGAACTCACTCTGTAGACCAGGCTGGCCTCGAACTCAGAAATCGGCCTGCCTCTGCCTCTGCCTCCCAAGTGCTGGGATTAAAGG
>NC_034606.1:5766062-5780775 GCF_900095145.1 Mus pahari | reverse complement strand
CCTGCCTCTGCCTCCCAAGTGCTGGGATGAAAGGCATGTACCACCACTGCCCCATGCATACTCTGCCCTTTGCCATCAACATTTCTGCTTATTCCCTCCATCCTTACTTCTTCCTCAGATTACATACCTCGTTTCTTCTATTCGACCTCCAACTGTCCAACGGTTTTCAAAGCATTTACTTGGCACCTTCTGTTTACCAAGTACTACCTAGGTGCCATTTACATCCTGTGCTATACTTTGCTAGTGTCGCAGACTCTCGGTTAACTCCATTCCTAGCCTCTTTTCTTCCTGCTTCCCAGGTCCCTGGTCCCTCAGTACCAGAGAAGATGCATGGAAGTGGGTAGCAAAGGTTGAATTTTGTTGGAAAAGTCGATGATCTGATGGACTGTTGACATAGTTGTTGGGATGCACTGTGTGAAGACTGTTTTGTATTATTCAATTGTTAATTCTGTATCTGCAGAGAATTGGCCGGACTTTGGTATTGTTATTCTTATGGTTCAGCACCTGCATCATATTTAGTAAACACTCTTCCCCCCTCACCTGCTGATTGGTTTAATAAAGAATTGGCGGGCGGCCAATAGCTTGACAGGAAGGGAAGGTGGGACTTCCTGGCTGAGAGAGGGTCTCTAGAAGAATGCCCCCCTGGTGAGGGAAGATTCGCCAGTGGGCACGAGGAGGTCAGTTGCAGACAGGTAAAGGCCCACACGGCAGTCAAGGGCTAGAGTAGTCGGGGAAATTAAGTTAGGTGAGCTAGCTGGGAGGTAGCACAAACTAGGCCTAAACTATAATAAAATGAATAAATCTGTGTGATTATTTGGAGGTTGGAGTGTCCAAGAAAGTCTGGCAATACCAAATGAGCTGTAAGAAGGGATGAGGCCCTTAAAAGGCAAAAATGCCTCCTGCACCCATATGATCTGTAAGAAGGGAGGCCATGCCTCCTGCACCCATATGATCTGTAAGAAGAAGGGAGGCCATGCCTCCTGCACCCATATGATCTGTAAGAAGAAGGGAGGCCATGCCTCCTGCACCCGTATGTCTTTTCCTCCTCTGTGAAGCTTACTGTGGATGCCATTTTCTTCTGTTCCAGGGCTCCAGCAACACCACAGCCAGGGCCATTATTTAACTGTGCAATCACAAGCACCAAGCCACACTCTTACCATGAATACACTCTCAGAGTGACTCGTAGGGTGACTCAAGTGCCAGGGCTGAAAAGTCCCAGTGGCTCTCAGCATCACACTTTCCATCTTTGGACTGGTTTACTCCAGGAGAGTTGGGCTTTCCTTGGCTGAGATCCCAAGGACCTGATTCTGCTGGGATGCGAGAGCTTAGCTTACCTTTACGTCTTTCCATGTCCAGACACAGTATCCTGCTCAAGGCCTGACCTCTTACCGCAAAGTTAAAAGATCTAATCAATAAAGGACTTTAACATTCCCTTGGACTGACCTAAAGGTACCTGGAACCACCAAAGCCTTTCTTCAGTCATAGTTTTGTGCTCTGCTTTGTAGAATGCTGGTATTGCCCATACATTGTATGCTGGAAGCTAATTTCCAGTACAGTAGTGATAAAGGTGTGATCTTTACAAAGAGATTATCATGTGGACCCTTCCCTCATGGATAAAACCTGTGCCTTTTTACAAAAGTTTGAAGAAGCCACCTGCCCCCATTGATCACGTGAGGAAGCATCAAAGGGCGCCATCTTTGAAACAGGGAATAAGCCTTCACCAGACACTGAACCTGCTGGTCCACCTGGGCCTTCTCACCCTCAGACCTAGCAGAAACTTTCTATGTATAAACTACCTGTTGCAGGGTTATTTTGTTTTATCAGCCAAGATAGACAAAGGTCCTCTGTTTCCTTTTATCTCTTGGTTCAATTGCTTTAGGAGTGATTGCTTAAGAAAGTGATAGCTGATTTCCTGGTTGTGGTTTTATTCCTTGACGTTTTCTGGACTTAGAACAACTGGATTCTAAAGTTGTTAATAAATTATCCTCTGAGACAGATATTAGAAATTACATGTTTTTTTCTTTTTTTTTCTTTTTTTTTACATGTTTTTTTCTTTATATATATATATATATGTTTTAAGTTTTGACCTCTAGCGTGTGTCTCAGACACCTGCCATGTGTTTCACACGGCTTCACTGGGCTGTGGAAAACATCTGCCACAACACTTTACATTCTGTAACTTAATGGGGAATTTATGAGTCGCTAACAGTTACTGAAAAATAAAGTTTTGAAATTTAAAAAAACTAGCATATCATTTCTTAGCAATCAGATCGGCAAAGGTTAGGAAACCCGTTCAATCCCGTCGCTAAAAGGGTGTGTGTTAACAAGCTCTCTAGTGTTCTCATGGTGGGAGTCAGGCTGCAGTGCCTTTGTGGTGCTCATAGCACAATCTATTGGAGCTTAAGGAGTACTCCATTATGAATCAGCGATCTCTGCCCTCACTTCTACTTTAGAAACCTCTCACTATGCACAGAGTCCTTCCGAGGACATTCTTTATGCTACTACAGTAAATGCAAACGCTGCCATTTGAAAATTACTAGATAAATTGTTTTGCCTGTTCTGTGGGATTCTATACATCTTTCTTTTGTTTTGTGTTTGAGACAGGGTTTCTCTGTGTAGCCCTGGCTGTTCTGGAACTCACTCTGTAGAACAGTCAGTCTGGCCTCGAACTCACAGAGATCTGCCTGCCTCTGCCTCCTTAGTGCTGGGATTAAAGGTGTGCCCCCCCTCCCCCAGCTGGTCCTGGGAAAATACATAGCAGAGGGCTGCCTTGTCTGGCCACAGCGGGGAGAAGATGCATCTAATCCTGCAGAGACTTGATGCCCCAAGGAGGGAGAATGTGGTGGGGGGAGGCGAAGAGGAAGGAGAAGAACTCTGTGAGGGGGGACCGGGAGGGTGGCAATATTTGGGATATAAATAAATAAAGAAATTAATAAAACATTCCTACATCATTTCAGTTGTGAAGTAAAAATGATTTTTAAAAACTCTTTTCCCAGAGTTAGGCAATAATGACATGTACTATGTCATCAATGTCCTACATCATCAATATAAATGGGTTTGTTTGTTACTTTAAAGGAAATGACCTTGGCAAACATTGATTTTCCACCTGGACTGGTATAGCAAAGTCACCAGTTTTGAGGTGCTCGGGTTAGATACACTAACAACCTTTCAGCCTGACTGCTCCACCATCATAGTTTGTTAGATACACTAACAACCTTTCAGCCTGACTGCTCCACCATCATAGTTTGTTCCTGGGCAAGAAAGGTTCCTGAAATCTTAGAACTGCTATCTATTTTACTTAAAAAGTACTTTCATATGAGTGTTCTTTAGCCTCATGTAAATTCTTTTTCCCTTTCTGTAAGGAAAGTAGCCTGTCCCAAATGATATCCAAAAGTAGCCAGACAATTTGATTCAGGGGCAAATATGAGCATTTTTTTTTTTTTTTAGTTTGTAAATTGAACTATTGACATCTGATTGTGCTAAGATATGTACTGATCTTAGACATACTCCTCAAGGCAGTAGTTGTTCTCACTAATGTGTAACACCAATGTTGTTGGTGGCAACTGGTGTTTAACAAATGGATACGTGCATAGATACATAAGAGAGTCTTGTAATTATTTTTCCAGAAAGACTGCTTAAGGAATAATTAGGGGAAAACGTACAGAATAATTTGGACACAATCAATACAAATATATAAAACAACAACAAAAAAAAAGAAAGAAAGAAAGAAAGAAAGAAAGAAAGAAAGAAAGAAAGAAAGAAAGAAAGAAAGAAAGAAAGAAAATGACCTTGGGACAAGAGAGGTGACTTGGTGATTAATGGCACTCCCTTGCTAAGGGCAGGCTTCAGTTCCAGGGGATCTGATGCTCTCTTCTGGCTGCTCATGTGTGTTCCAGCAAACATGCAGCACACATATTAATGCTCAGTCACACACATATACATGGAAAGATAAATATAGCCACAGCTCAAACTTCTTAGCTTCTGGGAAGAATAGATCTTTTGAATCCAAGTAGCTTGCTTTCAGAATCGAGTAAGTCACCCTGCAGAGTACCCAGTGAGAATGGTTTAATAAACTACCTGACTTTGTTTTCTCCTCCTTAGGCCTCTGCAGTCAGCCTTCTGGCTTATGATGGTAGGTTAAGCATAATTCCAGGAAGCCTCTGCCAGGCTTACTGTCCTAGCCCACAGCTCTAGGCCAAGAGTGCAGCCAGGCGACCCTGGTAAATCTCCACTCCAGGCAGGACAGTGACTTCCTGCTCTGCCGTAGGAAACGATGGCAAGGCCAGCTCAGCAAGCAGGGTGCTGTGGACATATGGTAACCCTCCCAGAGATACAGGGAGAGGCTGCCACACTAAGAAAAGAAGAAATGATGGCTCTGGACCCACTCCCTACTGGGCAGTCAGAACAATCATTGAGAGCTGTCAGTCACTCCAGCCTAGCCCTTCCGCAGCTTCTCAATACCTTTGGGTATAGACCCCATACCCTGCACACCTACAAAGCTCTTTATGGGCTCTTGCACCTCTCCTGGTGGGTTCAGTCCCTGTTTCCCAGACCTCTCTGTTCTAGGCTTATGGGACATCTGAAGCCACCCACAGCCCTTACAATACTGACTCTTTCACTCACATGCCCTCCTCACAGCCTTCTCCATCTCTGCTTAAGTCTGGCTTCTTCAAGGTTTTCCTGGCAGGGCTGGCTCCCCACTTCCTTCCACAGCACTGCCCTTCCTCTTTGGAGTGTATAACTGTTGGAATGATTCATCTCCTGCCTGCCTGGCATGCTATCCAGACAAAAGGAAGACAGTGCCTGTCTTGTATATGCATGCCTGGCACGTATGAGGGAGGCATAGGCACTCAGGAAATGTTTGAAGGAGTCCTGGCCTGTGATCAGGCTGCCAGAGTGGGAACCTTACTGTGGGAAGCAGTTGCTGTTAGGTGACAGGGATGTCTTTTCTTGATTTACCAAACAGCCACAATTGCAAAGGACAGGGGTACAGACATGAACCACGCAGCTGCTCTGAATGCTCTGCTGGTCTCGGGAAGTGACAGGGAAAGCGCTCATAGATGGTGGAACCTTGCCATCACCACCCAGCTGCTTGCCCTTTCGTCTCTGCAGCTCGCTGTGGCCCCGGGGGCTCTCACGAAGACCGACACTTGAGTGTAAACTAGGTACTGCCAGGCTTTTTCTAGATCCCCCTTCTGAAGCCCCCGTTTGTGTTGTGTGACCATCGATGGGCTGTGCCATAGGACGTGATCTCATGGCTGTCAGAGCTCTGTAGTGACAGCGGACCTCCAAAGCCATCACCTCAGTTTAGTAAAGACACCCTGAGTCTCACTTGAAGGTCACAGCTCACAGATATCTCTAGAAAATCCAGAATTGTTAAACATGAATGCCTTTTTTTCTTCAAAGGAAGAAAACAACTGATCCCTTTTTACCCAGAAGGCTGGAGTGAGTTCTGTCTGACAACCTAAGGATTTTTTTGCTATTCTATGGAGCCAGCCTTCCTGAATCCCCCCCCCCCCAATCCTGAGCATTATTTAGGTCATACTCCTGAACCTAGTCTCTCAGTGACTAGAACATATTCTTATGAAAGAGTCCCGGGTACTTTGCATAATTAATACCTGAAAACCTTTTTCCAAATTTTTACTGTGCTGAAATGTTTAAGAAAAATAAACTCCTGGGTCAGACCCTGAAGTTTTGGACCCAGAACCTGCTGAAGCAATGCTGACCCAAGTTTCCTCCTTCACCTCCCTCTCTTCCCAGCTGCTTCCTGGCTGTCCACGAGGCTTGCAGGGACCCCGACACCTGCTGAGCAGGGAACAGAGCAGGTGAGACTCATCCGGGGCTTCTCTTCCACTCATCACAGCCGGTGTCTGTGATGGACAAGGGTGATGGATGCGGATACCCTCAGAGGAGATGCGGAGAGTCTGACGCATGCGCAACAACGGAGAAGGCACTCACTGCCTCGGAGCAAATCCCAGCTCTCACTCTTGTAAGCAGCGGGCACTTTCAGAGACACTGAGAAATCCTTACTCTGCTCTTTCCATTGTCAAACTCTGCTGTGGCAATGTCTATCTGGAAATGCATCTGACTGCTGCCTGGTATAAACCAGAAAACCCCAAGATCTTGCCTAATGATAGCCAGTGAAGACTCAAAACCCAGACCTGTATGGCTCCAAAGACATCTTGTTCCATCTACTGTCTTAGTCATTGCCCGACTACTTAACATCACTAAGCCTCAACTTCCTCACTCATAAAAGGAGAATCACGATATCTACATCAAAGATTGGGATCAGAGAGAGCAGATGAGCTGGCGCACAGTCAGGATTAACTCCATACCTTCCCACCTCCAGGCACAAATGTTTGATTTCAAATGTTTGACTTACAAACGTTTGATTTCAGATCTTTTCTTGAGAGCTGAGGGAACACGCAGAGTAGATGGGAGAATGAGGGTGTGGACAAGAGAATGTCACCAACAATCAGCTTTGCCAAGTAAACAACTCTAACTCTCATCTGGTGGGGAGGAAAGGGGAAGGGGTGACCACCTCCAAAGGGACTTAGACCCAGAGCGTAAGAGGCCCCAAGGGACCAATGCAACCAGGAGGTTAGAGGTTAAATAAAAGAAGTGAGAAATGCAGTTGGCAGACAGATTGCTGTTCTCCAGGGCCCAAGTGCTCCTGGTGAGCAGAAGGCAGCAATGTGACTCATGTGGCAGGGATAGAAATAGAGCCCCCAGCTTCTGTAGGACAGATAATTTGAGGCTTGGCTAGTTCCTGAATCTTTGTCATGCTGAAGGAAAAATGAATAGTGCCAGAGAAAAAAATCTACATGGGAGGGAGATCATCCGGTTCTGAGCCTCTCTGGAGTGCAGGCTCTGGTCTAAGGATCTGGGAAGAAAGTCCAACGCAAAACACGGTGTGTGAGTTTGGGGGACCTCAGGGCTACGAGGTGTGCTGCAAAGAGAGGCATTTCAGAGAGACTGGCAGTACACAAGACCAGCCAAGGAGACACAGAAGCCCAACTCCTGGTGTCCATTGTCCCTTGTTAAGAAGTAGGGATGTTGTCTTGTGGCCCATGGCACCCCAAAACAACACAGAAGACCCAGATGTCGGCCTGGAGGCGGGGATCCTAGATGGCTGCCTTCCTCTTTGTGGTTTTTCCCAACCATCAGAAGGTGTTTCTACGATATTACCTTCCTACCCTGAATTTAGCATATTGACAATCTTTCTCAGAGGGCTCCAAATCAAAGTGGCATCTTAGAAAGGAGCTTTTTGTTTACAATGCTCTCCTGAACTCAGAAGTCAGGTAGGTCCTTATGAGATCGAGGCCAGTCTGGTCTACATAGAACGTTCTAGACCAGTCAGTACTATGCAGGGAGACCTTGCCTAAAACAAGCAAAATATATATATATATATATATATATATATAATATATATATATATATATATATATTATATATATATATATATAATATATATATATATTATACAAGCAAACCCCTCATCTGAGTGCAATATTTAAGAAGAAAAGAAAGGAAAGTGGAAATGCTTGGTTTTTCCAGTGCAGGGCCATTGTCATGCATGAAGTCAGTAGTACTCATATGAGCTGAGTCCACCTTAACACACATACTCCATTTTGAAACAGAAGCTTTGCTGATGTGTCATAATGGAACAAAGATGTCAGTTTCCGTTGTTAATTTGACATAACTCAGTCACTCGTAAGAGAGAGCCTCAGTCGAGAAACCGCCTCTATTGGATTGGCTTGTGCACAGGTCCGTGGGTCATTTTCTCTATTGCTGATTGATGTGGGAGGGTTCAGCCCACTGTGGGCAGTAGCAGACCTAGACAGACGGGCCTGGGCTGTATAAGGAAAATTACAGAATGCTTGCCTGGAAGCGGGCCAGAACACAGCAGTCCTCCATGGTTTCTGCTTCAGTTCCTGCCTGTAAGTGCCTGTCCTGGTTTCTGTCAGTGACAGACTCTAATCTGTGAACTGAAACAAACCCTTTCCTCTCTAAGTTGCTTTAGGTCATGATGTTTATCAGAGCAACAGAAGGCAGACTAGAACACTTGGGTGTGAAGGCTGAGGGTGTCAGCCTGCCACAGGGCCTCTTATAGAGCAGAATCAACAATAAAAGGACTGTGCAGAGTTCTCAAAGTTCTCCGTTTACAATAACTGGGCCAAACTGACCTCCAAGAGATCAGGAAAGGAGGCAGTCCTGTGGTGGCCCCGGGAGCCAAGGTCATGCTGGACCTTAAATGCAGTCCTAGGCCTGGTTCATTCAGATTCTATCCTACTGATCCACAGCCGGAAGTTTCTGTTCACCACATAAGCAAAGGCAGCCCTATCCATTGCGGAGAAAAAGACGTGCACCCCAAGAGTTTTATTTTCATTTGCTATTTATTTTAAATTATTTGTTTTGTGGCACATGTACCACAGCTTGTTGTGTGGCGGGCAAAGAACAACTCGGGAGAGGCACTCTCTTCTTGTACTGTCTGGGTCCCGGGGATCTAACTCAGGCCATCAAGCTTGGAGAAAGACAGCCTTACCTGATATTCATCTTGTTGGCTGCACCCTAATAATCTTGCTCTTCTCTCAGACCAAACATCTGTCTTTCCTGTGGGCTTAAATGTGACCCTCAGTGCTCTGCACTGTCCCTTCATCTCAGCTAGTAATTGCAGAAGTCATATTCACCCTGGACTCTCACCATGCTTTGCTGGATCATGGAGACATAGCATACCATCATCACCTCTTAAATACATCCAGTGGGAGATTTGGAAATTGAAATCAGAGAAGACATTATAAGCCAATTCATGCTTGTACTTAAATCTCAGAGTAAAGAGAACAATACTCAACACTTAAGTCAGAAAATGCTCTATGTCCTTGACTTCCTTTTAATACAGTGTCATGCTAAAGCATATTGTTCTTATATAAATACTAAATTAACAATCAGGAAAACAAAACTAAGGTCATATTGAAACTAGAGAAGACATCAAAGGCGCAAAGGATGCTGAATTTAAAAGGAGACTGGATGACGGAAATGTTGATGTTTGTCATTGAGGAGGCAGTGAGGACTTCGGCTCAAACAGCGTAAGGGGTGGGACAGAGCAAACTGTAGTTAAGAGAGATTTCTGCCAAAAGACAGGGAGGATCTAGCCGCACCATTGACAGCCCACAGAACCAGCTGCAGTCTGCTTTTCCTCTGGGGTTCTTTAGACTCAGTATATCCGGTCTGAACTCGTCGCATCCATAACCTTTTGATGGTTTTCCTTGACCGCCCTTTCTGGGAAGCATGCCACCAGCTTGCTAGTTTCTGATCACAAGGCATGCATGCTTTCTCTCCTTCACTCTCTGTAATCAAATGTGCCGCTGCTCTTCCACGTGGACATCCTCAGATGGACTCTGGCTCTCTGCTTACTTTCCCACCTGAAGGGTCCGCTTGACCCCAGCTTGTCTCTAAATGACTGCAGCCATTCCCGCTTGCACGCTTCAGTTTCCCCACACTGCTTGCTCGCGCTTGCTACCCTTGAAGGAAGAACGAATCTTCCCACAGCACAGTTTTCTTCTTCATGCTGTGTTGTTGCCCTGTTGCATAAGACCAGAGCCCTCTGCTTAAATTAATAGTGTTTGGAGGATATGTTGAAAAAATTCTGTTTGGAGTAGGGGAGGAATTATTTCAACCTCCATTTTTCGGCATTTCAGAGATGACGGTGGGATATTATTTTAGAGAGTCATTATTCAAAATAAGAGATTTCATAATCAATTTTGAGAAAAACATGAATAAATTAATGTTAATACCATCTTAGTATCACACATAGCAAATCTCAGAGTGTTTATAACCTTCAGATACTGACAGTTTGAGAAAGGGTTTTTTTTCTCCTCATTATGAGTCTATAAAAAAACAAGTGAATTATATGCAGCCAGAGAATCATTTAGAGAGCCCTACAATGAGCTGGGTGTGATAGTGCACACCTGTAATCCTAGTACTTCGAAGTGGAGGCTGGAAGATCAGAGTTCAAATTCATTCCCTGCTACATAGCAAGTTCAAGGCTAGCCTGGGCTTTGTAAGAATCTTGTCTCAAACAAACGAAACTGTTTATACTTCTCGCCAATTCTCCTTTCTCTAACATACCCTGTACCCCAACACACAGTCTTTCTCAGTCTAAAAGGACTCGTTGTTAGCTTCCCTTCCTAACCCTCCCCAAAGTATGTGAAACCTACAATTCTGAAGCATGGGCGGTAGGCTTGTCTGTTCACACTCCAACGCCGTTCCTCAGTAACTCCACCTCTTTCCACATAGCCTGGATTAAAGCATGTGACCGAAAGTGAAGCCAGTCACCTCTGCATTCTCGTGGCCGATGTAATTTGTTCTGGGGATCACTGGTCCTTAGTCGGTAACCCCAGGACTTCGGTATGTGTTCCCGTTGGACATGAACCCCGGAAACACAGTGAGTTGCCACAGTTATAAGAGTCTGGGCACGGTGAGGGGGAAAACACTTCTGTAGGGTATAGCTGATGCTGCAAAAGGAGCTTGAGAAATGGGCTTGTGGTTGTCCTATAAGTCTTGAATCCAGCTTGTTTCTAAGCCAACCTGATCACCTCCCCCTGCCCCGCCCCGCCCCAAGCCATCCTGTCCTTTGAGCTAACAAAGTCCCCATTTTTGTGTAATTTAATTAAAATTCTTTTTACTTCCCGCAATCCTCCCACCCCCTAACTCCTTCTCTGAGCAGATGCAGCCCCTAGGTGTCCTCCTTCACCCTGGCAGCGAGACTCCAATTGTGCAGATCCAGCCCCTAGGTGTCCTCCTTCACCCTGGCAGCGAGTCTCCAATTGTGCAGTTTTATTCTGGTTTCTGATGTTTGCTTATTTATGCCCCCAGGAGTCCTAACTGCCGTGCACCATACATCACAAGCGTGGCCCTGAAAATTCCTACACAAGTCCCCACCACTTGGACATCACCGCAGAAGAACCTCTGCCTTGCTTGTACAAAAGCTGGAATCTGCCCTGCAGTCTCACATGCTGGGACAGACTTGTGGATGCCTGCAGAGTGGTTGCATCACAGACTAAGCCCCTGCCCTAAATAACTCACCCAAAAAAGAAAAAGGAGGCCGCTAGTGAGCCTCCCCCCACCCCCACCCCCGGGAAGCCCCAGGTGGGGGCGGGGCGGGGGGAATGTAAAGGGAAGTCAATGGTTGTCCTCCCATCTGCCTCTGGTGCTTTTTAACATGACCCCGCGGATTGGAGGAGAATGTCCATAAAACGAGGGGCCTGATTTAGATTGCCACATAAAACCAAAGGAAGAGAGGCCTCCTGTCCCATTTCATGACTTAGCCCTGTGTGCTCTGGGTGCCTGAGCACCCCATGTGCATCTGAAGGTCTTCACTGTTGGTATTTGAGGACTCGGAGTGGTGTGGTGTGGGAGCTATTTAGCATCACCCGGCCTCTGCCTACCATTTGGAATCGCATCATCACCCACACACTCCGGATCTGACAAACCAAAATGTCTCCTGTCAGTAGCAAATGCCCTCTGCAGGCAAAACCATGTAGCCCAGAGCTGCTGCATCGTGGCATTTGTGACTATAGCATTAAGTAGGAGGGTACTTCTTTTTCCACTGAAAGTGTCAATCAAACCTGGAGTAAATAGACATCAGTGTCTGGATTGTGAGGGAAGAGTGGGGTGAAGCTGTGAACGAAAAAGAAAGGGTTCCGTTTAAAGGTAAAACCAGGACACTTGGGAAACAGACTCCAGCACAGTTCCTGAAACATCGGGAGGTCTTCACAAAAGGACCAGAGTCCTGAGAAGGTGGAGATGGGGGTGGGTGGGAGGGGGGAGGGGGTGGGGTGGGGCGGACGGGCGCAGAGAGATGCACTCTTTGCTTTTCCTTTCTTTTTCGTGTGTTCGTGTGTGTGGTGTGCATATCTACGTGTGTGTGCCTGTGCGTGTGTATGTGCGCAGGTCCCTAAAGCCAGAGGTTGCTGTTAGGGACCTTCCTCCGTTGCTTTCACTGTGCCAGGCTCTCTCAGTCAACCAGAGCTAGCTAAGATAGCTAGTCTCACCAGCCAGGATCTCCCGTCTCCGCCTCTCCAGGCTAGAATTTTAGGCGGGCCACCCCACACCCTGCCGATATTCACTCTGCCTCTGGTAATGCTGGTCTGAACTCTGACCTCGGTGCTTGGGCAGCAAATACTGAGCTATCTCCACAGCCCAAAACGTGCTCATCGCCTTTCAAATAACCTCTGCACTCGGAGACCAGTGACACCCGAGGACTTAGAATTAAACCTGGAAAATTCCATAAACTTGAAACGGAAGCAAACAGCCTGGCTCAAGATTGCCGGCTGCCCTTCTAGCAATCGCGAGCACGTTTACTTACAGTCTCAGAGAGTAAATTCCAGAAATGACTGATTCAACCCAGTGTGTCTCTGCAGGGACTGTGTAGTGTGTGAGTAGAGAGACTCATGCTGACAGAGAGCAAGGAGGTGTTAGTTGAGTAAATTGGATCAAGGATCTCTAAGGAGGCTTCAAGATTATCTCTTGAAGAAGAGGCCTCAGGCAGAGAGGAGCAATCCCTGAGGGCAGCAGAGTAGAGCTGACTAGAAGTGAGGGACCTGGGGAAGTTTTTAAGTTTTAAAATTACAGTTATTTATTTGTGTGTGTCTCTGTGTCTGTGTGTGTGTGTGTGTCTCTGTGTGTGTGTGTGTGTGTCTGTGTGTGTGTGTGTGTGTGTGTGTGTGTGTGTTCTTGAGTGTGTGGGGATATATACATGCCATGACACACATGTGGAGATCAGAGGACAACTTGCAGGAGTCAGTTCTCTACCTTTTGGGTCCTGGGGATTGAACTCTGGTCATCAGCCTTGGCAGCAAGCACCTTTGTAGTTGAGCCATCTTGACAGCTCAACCCTGGGAATCTTCTGAAGGAACCAGATTCATTTATTTGCACATTCTGATTGACCTATTATGTCGGGGGCTCAAGTGCTATATAGCATAAAGAGAATTTCTTTGGTATCAAAATGAAGCTCAATTCCTTTACCACAGTCGGGTCATTTTAGTCAAACTTAGGTATGTTATGTCTTTAAGTCTTAATTTCCCACATCTGATAAATCGGAGAGCCGTGGTCCTCACTCACAGATCAGTAGTGAGGATAGCTTAGAGGATAGCTTAGAGACAGGGTGGACACAGGCCCAGCTTGTGCCAGGTGCTTCACTTCATGCCTTCCATGAAGGGAGCCGGAGCCTCCTGGCTGCCCGCTCACTGAGTAAGAGCTCCCTGGATGATGGTACATGCTATGAGCTATGAGCCAAGCAGGGGCCTCTAATCCAGACGGTGGCTTCTTATGGGTCTTGTCCCTTTGTTCGCTCACACAGTAACAAACATGTTCAGCCCTCCAGGCCTGTATAGCAGAGGGGGAAAGGGTTGAAAGCACGTGGGCTGAGTCCTGTAGGCAGCAGTTGTAAGTCAGGAGCCGACTGTCAGGGATGAAACTCAGTAACTGACTACAGATACTGACTGTGGGTCTGTCAATGTTAGAGCTCTTTCCCATGGCCCCTCATATTCTGACCACAGTTCTCTGATGGTGTGACATGATAGGCAGAGTGACAGCCTGCCATTGATACCTCTCCCAACAATGGGAACTGACATTGTCCTGGAATGATGCTCATGAGTATCCTTAAAACTAAAAGGAAGGTTGATGCAATGACTAGCCCACAACCTGGAGGTTGAGCCATCTGGAGGTTGGGTACAGTTAAATAGATTCACATTACTTAGAGGGCAAATAGGGAGCTTTATCACCCAGTCAGAAAAATCAAATTTTGAATAAAGCATTAATTAAGCTGATGGTTGTTGCAAAAGCATCTATAATTTGAGATAAGTTTTGCTCCCTGCCTGTCTTGGCATGCATGGTTACAATGAGCCTATGTACAGTGAATGAGGGAAGGACCCTTTTGCTGACTGTAAATCAATCTAAGGTTGAGGACAAGAAACCAGTGGAGTGGGTTAGGCCTCTGTAAAACTAATGGAGAAAGAAAGCTGTTTGCAGCTGTGTGTTGGCTCCTTCACTGGGATCACATCAGGTTCTGACCATGATAAGAAGCTTGTGGTCCCTTATTATGGCAGCAGCAGGGATTCGCTACGGCTTACAACGTGGAGGTCTTCCCATCCTGCCTTTGACGACTACACAATCCTTCACTAAGTGAGTGCTTTCAGTACTCAGCAACTTTGATCCCCCAGGGATACAACCATGACTTCCATGCCTCAGACCAACTTCATTCATCCTGTACTTTGGTTAATGGGAAGACATGGAATAAAGGTTGTGAGATGGGTAGTTATTCCAGCCTTTGTGTTGAAAAGAACTGATCACTGTTAGCAATTCCATGGTGGTTCACACTTGAAGCCAGAAGGGCTCAGCCAAGGCCTGGAGAATCTGATTGTCCTTACATGGTTGTCCTGTGCCCCTTCCCAGGGTTTCAGATTATTTTCTTCTTCCTTGGAGTCCACCTGTCTTTATTCTCCAAAGTTCTACATTAGAAATATTGAGAGAGTGAGTTCCAGGACAGCCAGGGCTACACAGAGAAACCCTGTCTCAAAAAACCAAAAAAAAAAAAAAAAAAAAAAAAAAAAATTTCACCTACAAATCGTGTGACAGTTGCTGGCCAGGAAGCAAGTTTTTGTTGTTGTTGTTGTTTGTTTTTTTTTACATGCTAACAGTATGAACCTGCTCTA
>NC_034606.1:5747330-5764855 GCF_900095145.1 Mus pahari | reverse complement strand
GGGAGGCAGAAGCAATGTAGAAGAAGATGGAAGCCTGCCTTGTGAAGTTCTGGAGGGAAGTTTGAGGGTCCTTTAAAGAGTCTGTTAGGAAGGTCAATTGCTGAGAANCTGTGGTTCTGGTCAGCTGAGGCTGAAGAATTAGCTGTGATTAACAAGAGACAAGCACCACTGAAGCAAAAGCTCTGCTTTCCTGGGACAATTGATGCTGGTGAGCCAGGGCTAAGAAATTAGCAGTGATTAAGAAGAGACCATGGCAGATGAGCCATGGTGGTGCACACCTTTAATTCCAGCACTTGGGAAGCAGAGGCAGGCAGATCTGTGTTTGAGGCCAGCCTGGTCTACAGAGTGAATTTTAGGACANCCAGGACTACACAGAGAGACCCTGTCTCAAAAAACAAAAACAAACAAACAAAAAAAGATAAAGAAGGAAAAGGAGAAAGAGGAGAAAGAGAAAGAGGTAGAAGAGGAGAAAGAGGAGGAAGAAAGAAAAAAGGAGGAAGGAGAGGAGGAAGAAAAGAGAAGAAAAGGAGGAAGAGGAGGAGGAGAGCAGCATCACTNAGGTGAAATCTGGGAAGTGTTTCCTGAGAGCCAGCACACAGAAGCTGGGTTCCAGAGGCAGCCAAGGTTGTACCTCAAGCTGGCAGCAAAACTTTCTTGGTCATGTTTAAGTCATCCAGGTGGTACTGGTTTTGAAGGCATGAAAGGGTCACGGAGAGCAGCTAAGGCTTAGTACTNTGAAAGGCTAGGGAAGGCCATTGGTGAAGNTGCAGCCTCAGTGACAGTTGAAGGCCCAGGATTGAGGGAGTCACGCAGAGAAGTTGAGGCCTGGCACCATGAAGAAAGCCCTGGAGATGCTATTGGTAAAGTTGTTTCCCAGTTGCAGCAGACCCCAGCAGTTTGGAGATCCCAGTGTGGTGGGATGACCACCAAGAACAGGAGTCATTAAATGGAGGCAGCNGGAGCCTAGAAAACAAGCCATGTGTGTTACAGATAGCTGAGCCAAAGTGACCCAAGCCCTTTGNTGGGGACTGGAAGACTGAGTAGACTCCAGACAGTTGACACTGAGATATTTATTGGGGGAGGGAGGGTAGCCCCAGCTGTTGGTCTTTCTTGATTGTTCTTCATGTGGCAGTGGAGGGACAAGACTTGGTCTTATTAGATATTTAGGGTTGCTGTATAGTAATAAAACATTTACCTATCTTGAAAAAAAAAAAAAAAAGAAATATTGATTAGCCTCAGTGTCTATTACCATGACAAAACACCATGACCAAGGCAACTTACCAAAAAGCACACTGAATTTGGGACTCATAGTTGCAGAGCCTTAGAGGCCACGGCCATCATGATGCCATGAGTGTGGGAGCATTATTGGCAGGCACAGGCCTGGAGCATTAACTGAGAGCCTACTTCCAGATCCACAAACAGGAAGCAGAGAGCTTCTAGATATTCCATCAACTCCCCAAATAGGTAATAGGACTTTTTTTTCCTTTTTATTACTATCTTCCATATCCAGGGACTATCCATGGTCATTGAGCCCTTTCTCAGCTTTCTATGTTAGCACACTGATTTGTTTTGTTTTGTTTTGTTTGGGGGGGTTGTTTGTTTGTTTTGATTTTTGGCTTTTGGTTTTTGGTTTTCGAGACAGGGTTTCTCTGTATAGTCCTGGCTGTCCTGGAACTCATTTTGCAGACTGGACTGGCATTGAACCCAGAAATCCTCCTGCCTCTGCCTCCCAAGTACTGGGGTTAAAGGCATGTGCCGCCACTGCCCGGCATCATGCTGATTTTTATAAAAATGTTCTCCAATTAAAGTTCTTGACTTGGAGACCCCGGCCGTTTCTTCTTCCTGAGAGTCTACTTTCTGACCTATCCACTCCTCTGGATTTAGCAGTATTAATCCACGGGGTTTGAACGGGAGCCAGGGAAGACTATGAAAAGGTGTTAAAACCCGAGCCCTTGCAGACCACTGTGTTTGAAGGTGTGAGTTGTTGAGATGCAAGGATCCAAGCATGGACGCACGAATGCACAGACACATGACACACGGACACATGGATGCATATCTGCACCATTCAGCTCAGACTTAGCATTGCAATGAATTCATGGTCTTTTGGTCCTCAAAGCCCAGTGGCACACCTCAGTAAGATGATATCTTCTAATACCTTCCAAGCAGTTCCACCAATTACAGACCAAGAATTCAAATATATGAGCCTATGTAGGCCACTTAGGTAAGATAAAGCTTCTTAAGATCTGTGGTGTAGGAACAGGACCAGTCTGATCCTATCTTACAGGCCCCTCCCATCTCAAGCTCTATGGAATCAGAGGAACACAGGGAAACATTTCCAAATGGCAGGCTGCAGAGATGGCACATGGGAAAAATGAGACCGTACAGCACTTTGGGAGTGCAGGGGTGGGCCACCTCCTTCCTTAGCAGGTAACAGGTCTTCCTCAGCTCCTTCAGAAAGACTTCCTCACCAGGAATGCCTCTCTTGTCCTCAGCTGCATTTAGTTTCCCCATAGCACTGGATTTTAACACAACCATGTACTTTTCCATTGCCCTATACTTAGAAGTTAGCATGCAAAAAAGAACTTTTATTTTGTCACTATTCCACCGGTGCCCAGAACAGTCCTTGTTATGTAATAGTTCCTCCATAAACACTTGCTAAGATAAATTAGAAATAGTGTCCTCTGTGTGACTCTGTGTATGAAATATATTTTCTTCTTTAATTTTACTGGATGATGAATTCAAAAGGTCTTGAACTCAGTGATCTCAGGGTAGGGATTTTGAGTACAACCACACTTGGCTTTAAAGCAGCTCAAACTTTGTCACCTAGGGTGCCACTAACTTTCAATTTCTTCACCAGTGGCTCTGGCACCAACCATCTTTATCCCCCTTGACAATAATTACTTTAGAGAGAACCTGGCCTTTGAAGCCCGCTGGGAGATCTCCATGGAGGAATGCTGAGTTTCCTGTTCTGATCTGCTAGAGGATGCCTATGAGAATCAAGCTCTCCTCTTACCTGCATGTGGTGTGGAAGCACACTGCCCAGACTTGCGGTTGACTAAGGTTGGGTAGGTAGAAATCAGCTGAACCCCGACTCACCTAACCTGGGCACTCACAACATGACATTGCTATTGTCAAGTTCTATTTTGATTTGAGCTTCTATTAGCCTCACTGGAATACATTCTGAAAGCTATCTTATCATCTAGTTCCACTAAGAAAAGCCACATTAGAAATGTCTTCCCATGGGGGTTTAACCATTCTATCAACTCCCCCAGTAGGTAACAGGATTACTACCTTCCATAGCTAAGGATTATCCACAGTGTTTGAAGAGATGAATTGCTGAGGAATCTTCTGCAAGGATCCAAGCAGAGATGCGCATCTGTACTATTCAACTCATTATACTGGATGAACAGGCTTAGCACTTCAGGGCTTCACACAGCCTCTCACACACTGTACACACCATGCTGTCCCACGAGAGTTCATGGTCATGGAGCACTGCCCGGACTTACACAGTCCAGGTCCCTTCCTTCATGAGTCTAGAGAAGTGGTTGGCTATATCTTCAGGGCTCTTTCAAGGTCCCAGTGAGCGCCTTTGTGTTTTAATATTTCCATTAAGCATTTCCAAATGCATTTATCCAGGGTTTCTTCCACTCCCAGTCCATCCATGCATTTCACAAGGTGAAAAGAGAAAGTGAGCTAGCTGGCATCCCTGTGGCAGATTCCCAGTCTTGGCTATAAGAGTCCGTGTCATGCACAACCAGGACTCAGCATGGAATTTGCTTTACAGTCAGATCCCCAACTGCAAGGTATAAGAAGTCCTGACGTGTCAGAGTGTCATCAGAAAACACACGAATGACTCTTATTTCCAGAGCACACTGGCATAGTTTGCTATTGCTTTGATTTATGTGGATTTCAATGGTAGTCTCCTGCTGAGGTTTTGTCTTTTGCTGTTATTGTAATGTTAAGTGCTGGGCCCCCAAGATCTGGAGTCTGCACCTAAGCTTCTGGGAACCTGCCTCCAATTAACTCTGATTGGTCAATAAAGATGCCAGCAGCTGGAGAGATGAGAGAGGGGCAAAGTTTAGGTTTCCCAGGCTAGCAACCATGAGGAAAGAGAGAAAGAGAGAGTGGCCATGGGAGAAAAAGAACATGCAGGGGAAGAACTAGAGCCACCATGTAAAGGGGCCAAGAGCACACAGCCCAGAGGGCTGCTCAGTTAGGTCAAAAGCAGCCGAGACAGAACATAGAAATTAGGAGGTAGATTATAACAGCATGCAAATTACCCAGTTGCCCAGCTATTGTGCTGATTAAGGCATATTAAAATATGAGGGCTGTGTGTGTGTTTCATCCGGGAATATAAATGGTCTAAGGCGGGAAGGAACCCTGCTCCAGGAAATATTCAAATATTCATACAATAATTGCTGGGTGCTATGCCAGAGGGTTTTCCCAAACAAATGGATTGGAACATCAGTATTCTTACTTTGCTATGAAATTTTCATCCTAATTGTGGTGGTTTGAATAGGTTGGCCCCCATAAATTTGTGTTTTAATTTTTGGCCATAGGGAGTGGCACTATTAGGAGGTGTGGCCTTGTTGGAGTTAGTGTCTCATTGTAGGGGCAGGCTTTGAGGTCTCTAAGCTCAAGGTCCACCCAGTGTGGAAATTCAGTCCCCTCCTGGCTCTGCCTCTCTCTCAGTGAAGCAAAGATCATCAAAGACTAGAGACCCACAAGCATCGCACAGCTAGCTCTATAAGCAAGCCTAACTCCATCCCCATCACTGTCCGACATCTATTCATACCCTCCAAACATCACATGTCCTCAGCACATGTCTTACCTCAGCATGTGAGTCTGTCTCAGCTGACATCACTCTGCCAATCAGCCTGAGGCTGCAGAAGCAGCAAGGAACTGCAGCACAGCACCAGGGTTTTTGGTGCATTTCTCTGTATAGAGTCCTCACAAATGTAGCTCAACTACCCAATGCAAGGTAGACCAATACATATGTCATTAGCGTAGAATCCTTTATCACGGGTCCTTTCATGTGCTTGCTTTAGCAGAACATCCTTTCACCTGTGTCTGCTTCAGCTAAACATCCTTCACGTGTTTGCCCCAGCAAAATGCCATCCAACTGACCTTCCAAAGAACCCTTAAATTCATGGCATACTGCTGTGCTTCCCACAATGATGATGATAATGGACTAAACCTCTGAAACTATAATGGAACTATAATCCAGCCCTAATTAATGTTGCCTTTATAAGAGTTGCCTTGGTCATGGTGTCCCTTCACAGCAATAAAACCTTAGCTAAGACACTAATGGAGGAGGCTCAAGGAAAAGATTCAGAATCCAGCCTCTTTCCAGATTCTAATTAGCTTTTCAGCATTTGGGGTTTGAAGGTTCCCAAAGATTCCCTGTACCCTGAAGATAATAATTTTCCTTCTCTGGGTTGTGTTGGGGTAACATTTTTGTGCACGGTGTAAAGGTAGTCTCTGGAAGAAGAATCTGACATGGGGGTGGGGGGAGATTTACTGGTGTGACACAGAGGAGGTCTGGCATGCCAGAGTGTAAGGAGGGTAACCAGTCATGTGGCAGGCAGGGACTAGAATAAACAGGTTAATTAAGTTAGAGCTAACTGGGTCGTAGCCTTGCTATAGTGTCTAAGTTTTTATAAATTATAAGTCTCTGTGTGTTTATTGGCAGCTGGCAGGTCCAAGAAAGTCCAGAAATATTTGGTGTCCAAAGTGATACCTAGAAACCCAAACTTAGGACATTAGATTCAAGCGTTAGGCAAAAATTCCCAGGTGGAAGGTGGGAAAAATGTTTTTCTAGCATCCTCACACTGCACCCCAGAAGTGGAGCTGTACTTGGGTGGGAAATGAAGTGAAGCTCCTTTAAGAGGCTCTGCTGTGCAGAAGGCCAGCTGAGCACTGAACAGGGCCTGTGAACAGCAGGCTGAGTGGGTGGCCAGAGGGTACCATGGTCTTTCTTGGGCAAACTGCTACAAGCACTTAAAGCTTCCTGAAGTGCCCGTTCTGGACTGGACTGTTGTGGGAGGAGTGAGCCAGTAGCTATTGTAGGCCTGGGGTGAGTGGAGATCAGAGGCAGACCATGGGACTGCACACTAGCCTGATCCTCAGATGAATCCAGTCTAAAGCCTACATCATTACCTTGGGATGAGACTCCAAAAATGGCAGTTGAAGTACACTAGAAAGCCTGCAATGACTTTTCCAGCTACAATAAAAGAATTAGCCCCAGATGACAGAAATCCACAAGATTATCAAGAATTTGGGTGGCACCCCATAGAGGTACTAGACTTAAAGAAATTTAAAGAAACAGTAATAACTTATGGCTTACATTCACCCTATGTAAGAGAGATACTTAATAACTGGACCATACAAAATCACGTAATTCCAAAAGATTGGAGAGATTTGATCTCAGCCACCTTAGAACCTGTCCCTCAGCTACAGTGGCTCATGTGGTGGAAAGATGAAGCTTCAGTCATGAAGCAATGAAATTGGACTAGAGGCATTGGTATTGTCAAGGATCAGTTGCTAGGTGATGATCAATATTCTGAATTAAGAGTACAGATTATATTTGATGATACCATTTCAGAACAATATACAATAGCTTAAATGTTTAGGACAAGATTGAATAGCAGGGATGAGCTGAATCCTCTACAAAGATAACTCAGGGCTTAAATGAATATTTACTGACTTTTTACAAAGATTAACATCACCTCTAAATAGAGCAATATCAGATCCAAATGCTAGAGAATTTTTAATTGGATCCTTGGCTTTTGAGAGTGCTAATACTGATTGTAAAAAGGCTATTAGACCTTTAAGGGCCTGATCTGTACCTATTTATGAATGGATTAAACCTACTGTGGATATTGAATCTAATGCTCACAATTCAGTTGAGATTAGACAGACAATTACAAAAGATATAAAAACTCAAATGTCCATTATTGTGGCTGTGAAAGATCAGGTCATTTCCTAAAGGACTGCAGACAAACAGCTCCCAAGGATAAATTCTCCTCTAATGATAACCCAGGGAGAAAGTTTCCTGGAATATGTAAAAATGTGAAAGGACAGACATAGGGCTTATGATGAAAATCATGGAGAGATATTTAAGACGATTCCTTAATGTTGGAAAATTGATTAAGGGGCATTGCTCAGGGTGTGGCAAAAAACAACATAAGATATTTGTTTCCTGTCAGCCAAAGGAAAATTGTTCTGGAAAGTGACTAGAAAAGTTAAAGCCTGATAGGACAAACAGCGATGTTCAAACCATGTACTGAGGGATAGAGTGGCTCCTATGGTTAGAACAAGAGATGCTAAAAATAAAAACAAAACCAAAAATAAATAAATAAATAAATAAACAAACAGGTATCCTGTCAAACTACTATAAATGATAAAAGACCAAGGTTAAAATTACAATTAGAATTGAGATTAAAGACCTAGTGAATACAGAAGCAAATATAACAATAATTTCACAAGATTCCTGGAATACAGCTTGGTCATTTCAAAGGGTAGCTACACAGCTCCTAGGAACTGAGACATTGTCTCAGGTAAAACAAAATCTAAAATGGATTTAATGTATAGGTCCAGAAGGTCAGGTGGAGAATTAAAGCCATATGTGGCAGATATAGCCATGAGTTTATGGGGAAGATATATATTACAATCATGAGAAGCACAGATGAGCATTCCTTCGACTTCAAAGGCAAGCTATAAAGAGGGAGAGGTTCCTGATAAAGACATTTTAAAATGTTATCAAATATAGTTACAGACTGCCCAAGGTGTCCATAAGCAGGCCACAGTAGAGGTTATCTATCCAAACTTATAAGAAGGGCCACCGCTGATAGAGTACCAACTGCCCTGCCACCAAAATAGTTAACTGAAAAGCATGTTTGGGTTGACCCTTAAGGAAAGAAAAGTTGCAGGCACTAGAACAGCTGGAACAGGAGCAGCGGGAAGCGTCCACCAGCCCTTGGAATTCTCCTGTATTTGTCATTAAAAATAAATTTGGAAAATGGAGGATGCTTGACAGATCTGAGATCAATAAATGAAGTCATTCAACCTATGGGTTCCTTACAACCTGGAATCCCTTTAACTTCTTTGTTCCTAGTGATTGATTTAAAGGACTACTTTTTCTCCATACCCTTTGAGAAAAAAAGATAAAGATTTGCTTTCACTGTGCCCACATTTAGTTATGCATGCCAAGTAGGAGATATCAGTGGAAGGCCTTATCACAAGGAATGTTAAGCAGTCCCACTTTGTCTCAATATTTTGACCAACAAACATTAGAAATAATTCATCCAATCTATAATTTATCGTTTTATGGATGATATGTTGCTGGCTGATTCAGATGCAGCTACCTTAAAAAACAGTACTTGATAAAGTAAAAAGAACTTTGCCTTATTGGAAATTAAAAATTGTTCCTGAAAAAATACAAAGAGGAGATTCTATTACTTATCTAGGATATTAGATATGGCTGCAGAAAATCCAGCCACAGAAGGGTAGAGATTAGAAGAGGTCAATTACAAACCCAGTGATTTTTCAAAAATTGTTGCGAGGTATTAATTGGCTAAGAGCCAATTGGATTAACTACTCAAGAGCTAAGTAATTTATTTCAAACCTTACAAGGTGATTTGGACTTAAATACTCCAAGAAAATTATCAGTTGAAGCTCAAAAAGAATTGGCTTTTATAGAAAAGGGATTATAGGATGCAAGTGCACTGCCTGAATCCAAAGCTGGATTGTATTTCAGTGATTTTACTTTCTACTCATTTTCCCACAGGAATTCTTACACAGAAAAAAGTTAGTATCTTAGAATGGATATTTTTAGCACATAAACAGAGTAAAAAGTTAAAACTTATATAGAAAAGGTTTCTGATTTGATTGTGGAAAGGAGAATAAAACCACCGGTTAGCAGGAATAGACACAGCAGAGATTGTAGTGCCTTATACTAATGCTCATTATTTACCTCACTGTGGGTAGTCAATGAGGATTGGCTTGCAATATTTTTAGGAGAGCGAGAAATTAACAACAAATACCCTCAAAGTAAGACACTTCAATTTATAAAATAACTAATTGGATTCTTTCTCACATAATGAGAGGAACACCAGTTTCTAGCATTCCCTTTTATACAGATGCCAATAAATCAGGAATGGCAAGTTATAAGTCAGAAAATATAAGTAAAATAATTCAAATCCCATATGCTTCAGCTCAGAAATCAGAATTATATGTTATTCTCATGGTTCTATTAGATTTTCCAGAATCTCTTAATATTATTGCTGACCCTTAATATGCAGAGAGAGTTGTTTCCCATGTAGAAACTGCTGGGTTTGTTTCAGATTATTCAGAACGAACTTTGATATTTATACAGCTGCAACAAGTAATTTAAAACAGAGATCATCCAATACATATAACTCGTATTCAATCTTATACAGGTTTGCTGGGACCATTGGCATTAAGAAATGAGGAATAGATAAGTTATTAATAGGAAACATATTAGAGGCTTCAAATTTTCATGAAAGACATTATATAAATAGAAGTTTAAAGACAATTTTTTATAATGTGACAAGGCAAGGAAATTATTAAAAATTATCCTACTTGTTCTTTGTATAATCAAGCTCCATTACCTACTGGGATTAACCCTAAAGATAACCAAATAAAGGAATTTGGCAGATGGATGTTTTTCATTTTGCAGATCATGAAAAATTAAAGTATGTACATCACACAAGTGATACATACTCAGGATTCCAGTGGGCTTCTGCCATAAGTTCTGAAAAAACTGATTCTGTAATTACAAATTTATTAGAAGTGATGATTATATCAGAGATACCTTTACAGATTAAAACTGACAATGTTCTGGCATATGTATTCAATAAAAAGTAACAATTCTTTAAACATTGTAACACACAAAAACATTATAACATAAAGCATGTTACTGATATGTCTTACCATCCTATTGTAGTGAGGTCTAACTGCACTTTAAAGGAAATGCTCATAAAACAAAAGGGGGATATGATCCCCCAGAGAAGGACACTTTATTAGCTTATTTTTTAAAAAATATCAATGAGACAGCATGGTTACTGAAAAATACTAGATCTCAGAAAGAACTTCTGAATTAAACCATCCCGTATATTATAAGGATGTTTTAACTTAAGAATGGAAGTCAGGAAATGTGTTGCACTGGGGAAGAGGTTATGCCTTTGTTTCAACAGGAAACAAAAAGCTTCCTTCAAAATTAACAAAGAGTATAATTGATGAGGAGGGAGAGGGGGACCTCCTGAAAATCTTGGCTGTAGACATAAAGTAAGAGGCCTAGAACAACAAAATAGGTGGCGTGAATGCTGATCCCCTTACATGGGAAGAGCTCTGAGACATGAATGTCTGCAGTAGCCAATGGTCTTGTTGGCTACTAGATCCTTCATGACTTATTATTACATGCCATTCTTTCATATGGTATGGATGGAGATTTTTATTACAGTTTGGTTGTATAATACAAATGGACTTATAAAGTTGATAAATGCCTTTCTCCTGCTCAAACATACAGAAGAAAATCATCTGAGGCTGATCTGTGCTCACCACACATTCTATGCATGTGTTAATGCAGATATATAAGCTACCTTTAAATGTCTGTGTGTTTTCAGAGCAAACTGACCAGACTCCAATGAGACAAGTAGCCTAGGTGATCCGGCCTCACCAACCTGCCTCATTTCCTGCATCCAGGACAACTTCAATGCAGCTAGCTCAAATAGTCCAGCCTCACGGACTTTCCAGCCCTACCCTTTCCCACCCCACAGAGACTGGACAGAAAATGATATAGCTAGCTCTCCCAGGACTAACCAATATCCCAATTTGCTTATTGTCTCCAAAAAATGCCTTCGTTCCCAGACAGCAGCAAGTCATCTTAAGAACATGACGCACCCATTTCCAAGAGGTGGGTTAGGAGGTTTCTGGTCATTTGGTGAGTGATGGATCTTTAGGGGAGTTAGTCACAAGTTGTTAATGGACTTGATCAGGGAAGAAACAAAATAAAGGAGGTTAGATTCAGGAATCTTTTTCCTTCCTTCTCCCTCCCCACTCCCTCCTCCCCCTCCTCTATGTCTTTCTCTCCTCTATCTTTCTCTTCTATTGACTATAAAAGAGAAAAGGAGAGAGTTGGAATGAAAAGAAGAAAGGGGGGATATGGGGATATAAGGAAAAGAAAGGTAGATCGTTGAATCCACTTTTAAACTAGAAAGCAACTTCAAGTCTCAAATATTTTTATGTTGGTATGGATTTTTGTATATTGGTAGAAATTTAAGGTTATATTTGTTGCAACATACTGTATATATATGGTTCAACTCTTGTTTAAGGTATTGTACATATACAAGATATTTTAAATTTTGATTTAAAGTTCTTGTCCTTGAAAGCTATGATTACAACATATTTAGGATAATTAAGAAATGCAAGTTAATAGTCACCTATAATGTTCAAACTTGTGGTATTGTCGGGTATGAGGTTAATTAATAACAGAAATATGCTTTATTTAGCCTCCCGTATGTGTTTCCAAAGTTAAACTTCAGATTCTTCTACCAGAGATTTTCTCTCAGACCAGAAGTCTTGCCTTCTAATTTCTACCTAGCTATTGACCATCAGATCTTTATTGAGCCAGTCAGGGAGTGAGAAAGTATGTTTACAAAATACTGAGTCAAGTGATGAACATAATACTTATAATACCAAAGCCTGAGAGTACTCAGCTCACTGCCAGTACAGAATTAACAATTGACTATACAGAGACAACCTTCATACACTACACAAAAATGTTTCCTCAACCTTTGAGTCCAGTAAATGCCTTTTTCTCTAACATTAATAAACCATATATGATAAGAACAATTATGAGAACTATCAGGTAAGGATTACATTCACAATGTCCAGTCCGTTCATATTTGGCAACCTAGGAGAAAGTACTCCAGTATCTGTCCTAAATTGGTAAGTTCAAAGTGCTGTACCTAAATTATTTTCTATCACTATTTAAGCTTTTATATCCTCTGAGTTTCATAACTTGCATTACCAATCTAAAAACATCTTTTTAGACCTTAAAATGTTTTCTTAAATCCTAAATCACTTAAGCTTATATGTGAGACTATAATTATCTAGTCTTCAACTGCATCAGAGTAGACAGGAATGCAGGGCAAGCAGTTTCCCAAACCATAGAAATGACAGAGAACATTGGCTTTCTGGACAATCACCCAAGGGTTCTCTGTTTCACTGGGGCGTCTATCGTTAGCCATCAGGCCCAGAAGATCTGCCAACAATTTATGAATATCATATATATATATGATTCTTTATCATATATATATATATATATATGATATTCATAAATTCCTGATTCTCCAGAGTTCATTTAGGTTCCACTTTAACAGGAGGGTGCACAGAGGTAACAGAGGACCAGACCTTTCCTTACTTAGCCATTGTCCTTAGCTCCACAGAGGCCTGTGGAGCTAGCTTTTATGGGTGTGCACTTTAGAACTGAAGAGCTCCAGCTTTGAGGGGTTTGAAGCAGTTGGGTGAGTGCTTAGGCTGTGGTGGGTGGGTTATTAGAAGAGACTTCAAAAGGCTTCCCAAAGTTCTGAAAAGTTCTTCTGTCATCTTAGGATTTCATATATAGTTCTGTCTGAGTCATTATTTCGGGGAACAAAGAGGCCAGGTGGAAAAACATGAGGTTCCAGATGGTTCCAACTACACCTAGACAACAACCCATGGTGAGAGAGGTCGTTCTAGAGAAGAACATACTACTGTCACACCGTACTAAACCAGTGCAATGCCTAACTGCATTCTAGATATTCATCCTCATATCTACTGATATGTGTACCTCTCAACCGCCATCAAAGAAACTTCTTTTTGCAGTAGATAAATCCCATCATAGAAAACCACAAGTAGTCAAAATGCAAAACCTGTCTGTGGTGTGCCCAACCACAACTGATACATCTACAACACAATCTCTACACCTAAGGATTGGGAACTTTGGGGATGAGAGATCAGAAAGAACCAGAGGACCAGCAAATCTGCTACAAGATTGTGTCTTCTAGATGTGACAGGAAAATTACAGATCTGGACTTTACTGCTGGCTAAAGAAGACCTGAACAATGACAACACCAGTTGATATGCCAGTGTGGTTGGAGGAAATCTCAGGTGCCCCTTCCAAGAGATGAAGAGCTACAGGCAACTGCTGAAAGGGGGAGAATATATATGTGTCAATAATAATTAAACTAAAAAGTCATGGATTTAAAAGTGGGGACATGGGAGGTCTCAAAGGACAGAGAGTAAAGAGGCAATTGGTGTAATTATATTTTAATTAAATAAAAATTAATGACTGAAAAGAAATTTCTATGAGTTTAAACATGTTGAAGTAACATTTACACAACCAGGAGGAAGATAATGTGAATTGGTAATTGAGTCAAATTTAATATAACTCCTCAGACAGCTAAAATAAAACATAGTCTGGGAAGGGGGAAAGTAGCCATGCCCACTATGTATTAGCTATGCACATTGTTTACAAACTAGTACAAAGCAAACAATAAACACTGACCAAAACAAGTTCTGTTCCAGATACTGGGAGTGGCAGTGAGCATGTGCAAGAGCCAAACCTCCCTTCTATGTGAATGAGGAGCTGTTGGACTGAGCAGTAGAGAGCAATAAGGCCTGAACGGTTAGGAGTAAGTGCTCCCCGTATTACACATCACCACTCAAAACTGAAAAACTGGAAATGGTAATGGGTCTCTTGATTTTCACAAAGAACCTTGCAGAACTGTAAACTTTGTGTGTTTATAACCTCAAAAATGTTTTCTCTTCAGTTTTCAATTATGATTGGATCTGGGTAACTTTCTACCCAAACTATTACCCAAGTCCTTGAGTGAGTCTAAGACCCATTATGACCTACAGCATTCTATGTGGCCCAGCTCTGCCTTCTCCCCATGTCTGCTCACCCCCTCTCCGCAGTCACAATGCTCCATTCAGAATAGCTACCCTCAGATCTGGAACACACTATTCTTCCTGGTACAAAAGATCTGTATGTGCTTCTCCTTTTGCTAGAAGTGTTTCCCACACCTGCAACTTGAAATGACACCAGTGTGGCCTGGAACTCCCAGAGGTCTGCCTGCCTCTCCTTCCTAAGTGTGAGGATTAAAGCTGTATACCAATATGGCCACCGAGAATCTACTCAGGTCAGTGTCCCTTGATAGAGGTAAGTCACTCTGGACACTGTAGACTAGAAGCCCACTTCAGACTCTAAGCTTAGCATTTTATGCACAAGAAGAGACCCAGTGGGTATGGCTTTGTTGTTAAGAGCAATGATGCTCAGCAATGATGCTCAGCTTTTAAAGAAGCACCTGCACCCGGTCATCAATGGCTAACGTGTTCTTCGGATTTGAGCAAATTCAACAACCCAGAGATATATCCGAGTATATGTAAGCACCTGGAAAACTATTTAAAATAAAATAAGGTCTTTCCTAACTACAGGGAAATCATATTCTCACCCTCCAGAGAAGAGGCTCTATTCCTCAGTAAGGAGTCTTCCTCCTCACACACACCCACGTTATGCCCCCCCCCACTCAAGGGGGTCTCTGGAGAGAAAGGAAAAACTTCTAGAAGGACTGAAAAGGGAAGTCTGGCTCACTCCTGCTCTTTGCCAAAGATGAATATTTAACTTCAGTACCCTGCCCCCTTCTTCTCCCAGGCTCTGTAACAAAAGAAAAGATCAGCCATCTCTGAGGAGAGGGGAGGGGAGGGGAGAGGAGAGGAGAAGAGAGGAGGGGAGAGGAGAGGAGAAGAGAGGAGGGGAGAGGAGAGGAGAAGAGAGGAGGGGAGAGGAGAGGAGAGGGAGGCAGAAGCAAGCTCACAGCAATAAGTGCACCCTGAGACTCCAACAAGACAGAGGCAGGTGCTGCATTCTGAGTCCTTGAAGACACTGAACAAAGATGAACCACTCTCCTCAAGGCACTCGTCATCCATTACTGAGGGAGTTGCAGTGGTTTGAAGATGTTTGACCCCCTTAGATTCATGTGTTTAAATTCTTGACCCATAGGGAGTGGCACTATTAGGAGGTGGGCCATGTTGGAGGAAGTGTGTCACTGTGTATGTGGACTTTGAGGTCTCCTATGCTCAGGCTCCGCCCGGTACAGAAGAGAGTCTCCTCTTGGCTGCCTGAAGGAGACAGTCCCCTCCTGCTGTCTGTGGATAAAGATGTAGAACTCTTTCCTCCTCCAGCACCGTGTCTGCCTACATGCTGACATGCTTCCCACCATGATGATAATGGCGGAAACCTCTAAAACTGTCAGACAGCCCCAATGAAATGTTTGCCTCTATACGAGTTGCCTTGGTCACGGTATCTTCCCAGCAGTAAAACCTCAGCTAAGCCAGAAGTGGAGAGGTGTGGTCTTTTCCAGACAAAGTGAATAATGGGGACTCCTCTGAGGGGTAGAGGTCGGATGAGGAGGTAAGCCCCCGTGGCAAATGCAAGGCAACACGGTGAGGACCCCAGGGTCCCAGCGGCAGTCATGACAGACTGGCACCTGATAGGCCCTTCACATGATTATATCCAATCTACACTCAGACACTCAAGGTATTGTAAGACAACCAGCACTGAGAGAGAGGGCTTAGGGGCCTCATCTGTTGAGTGGGGACATCCTAGCTGCATAGGGATGCCACATCGCCTAATGGGTCTTACAATATAGTTAGAACAGTAGCAGGAGTAAAGAAAATATCAAAGTGCTTGTTGGTCAAAAAAAACAAATTCCCCTTTTAAAGGCAAGAAAATGCATTCACTTCTGTGGCTAACAAGCTACGTGGCTGCAAGCAAGACCATGAGACACTTTGGTCTTGAGTCCCCAAAGCTGTATGGTAAACTTGACTGGCATGAGCATCTCAGCCACAAACTTCTAGAGAAAACGATTTCCTTTCTTCTTTTGTTAAATTTTTCTTTTTGTTGTCTATTAATTTATTTTCAGACAGGGTCTCAGATCTCCCAGGGTGGCCTCAGGCTTGCTAGGCAGCTAAGAATGACTTTGAAGCTCTGTGTACTATGTGTGTAATGTATGTGTACTCATGTATGCAGACGGCCATGTTCACATATAGAGGCTACAGTTAACTCCACTCTTACTCTCCACCTTATCTTTTTGAGACAGGATCTCACTGAACTCAGAGAGCTCGGTGATTGGCTAGATTCGCTAGCCAGCAAGTCCCAGGGGTCCACCTGCCTCTGTGCTCCCTAGGCTAGGGTTACAGACACGAGTGCAACCACAGCAGACTGCTGTGTGGTTACCAGAGGTTCGAACACAGGTCTGAATCTTTGCATGGCAGACACTTTACTGATCAAGCCATCTCCCCAGGTCCCATCTCGAATTTCCCATCCTCTTCCCTCTGCCTCATAAGTGCTAGGATTATAAACTTGCACCACCATGCCTGTGTTATTCAGTGCTAAGAATCAGAGCACACTAGTCAAGCACGCTACTAAGCACCCAACTGGGGTCTCTGCGGTCTGCCTACCGAGCTCCACTCTATACCTCAACATGAGCTCTCTGTAGCTCCTGTGTAACCAGCTTAACAGGTGGAGAAGAGAGAAGCCCGCAAGGCTGGGGCAGTCTTGGACTCCTGCTGTGTGGTAGCAGTTAAGAGTTCATTTTGGTTTGTTTGGTTGGTTAGTTGGTTGATTTTTCAAGACAGATTTTCTCTATGGAGCCCTGGCTGCCCCAGATCTCACTCTGTAGACCAAGCTGGCTTCACACTAAGAGATCCACCCGCCTCTGCCTCGAGAGTGCCTGGACTAATGGTGTGCACCACCATGACCCGGCATAGTTAAGAATTCTCAATCCTGACAGTGCATATGCTCCAGTCTCACCAGCGGCTGTGGTCCCCCCATGGACAACACCATTTGTTTCAGGCGCTGATGGAAGCTGTGGCAAAACTCACGGGAGAACAAAGGGAAGGGTTTCTGTCAGAACTCTGCAGCCACCCACCCTGAAGCTATGCAGACTGTGGCCACACAGTCCTAAGGTTACAAAGCTGTGGTCTGTAGCCGCGCAGGAACACGTGCCTGAAATCCCACAGTTCTGTTGCCAAGCAGTCAGCCATCATGTTCAAGCATGACACGGGTGACAAAGTGGGTGCAGGCCTCGGAAAAAGTTAAAAGATCTCCGTTTCTTTCAAGTTCTCATAAGAGACAGACAATGAGTACCACACAATTTCTGTCCCAAAGAAACTGTTTGCTATGGAAGGGCAGAGCTGAGCCCATGTACACAAGACTAACCACACAGCAACAGAAGTGATGTCTGAAAGAATCAAATAGAGCGGGATATGGGAACAGATTAGTCCGTACAAGGGAAGCCTGGGGAAGCTTTGCCAAGAGGGTGGCTGTGGAAAACTTGTACCATACAGTGAAAGCAGAGTCGAAGGAACAGAAGTCTCCTATAATACCTATGCAGGAATCCACCGGGACATTTAACTTCAGCACACACACATACACACACACACACACACACACACACACA
>NC_034606.1:5728763-5747324 GCF_900095145.1 Mus pahari | reverse complement strand
CACACACACACACACACACACACACACACACACACACACACACACACACACACACACACATGCGAGTGGCGCACACACATACATGTGCCTATGAACATACACACACAACATGCACACAAGCACTCACACACACACCACATACATGTGCACACATGCACACACTACACACATCCAACTGTAGACATGCACACCCCACACATAGCTTACCCACATACTTGCACTCACATACACACACACATACTCCCACACCCTGAGAAAGGTGGCTGGTATAAATGAGCTAACCCTAAAGAACCGAGCTCCTCCACAGCAATGAAGTCTTTTGTTTCTGACTCGGGAATTCCCATATCTCACCAGAGAAACAGTGACAGGTTGCTTTCTAGAGAAAAATCGGAGCTCCCTCACAGTTCTCAAAGCACCATGTTTTCCAGACGCTTGCCACGCCTTGATCAAGGATTGGAGACTAGTTACTCTCACGTGTAATCAAGATCCCAGGCAAGGCAGCTCTACCTAGCTAGCAGGGACACACCCTGACAGCCCATGCACTTATGTCACAAGCTCACTGCCCTTGGGCTGCAGTGCTACAAGGAGCCTGCACTGGCCTGTTCCAGAAGGCCATCTGGAGAGGCCCTGGCACGGCCAAGAAATGATGCCAGCCAGCAGCTGTGCCGTATGAGGACAGCACCCCAGCAGGACTATTCACCAAGTGGTCTGAATGATGCTCTGCTTTTCAAAATGCCTCAGTCGTCCATCCTCAAAGGATGAATATTTACAGCTAGTAAATTCAGTCAGAAGACAGAGCCTAGAGACAAGCGCACACTTCATGCAAGAGCCAGAAAAAGACAGTTGGCCCATAGTCATATGAAGAGACAGCAACCTCACTCCGGGAGAGGCACACTGACACGAACCGAGCTATGACTTCTCACCTGCTAAGATGAGAAAAATCCCCTTCACATCCCAACACACACATATACCCACAAATTAAACTGAAATCATAAATAAAATGTAAAAGAATGTTTAACATGTATTCATGACAGGGGAAGGGAGTCAAATGCAGAGACGAGGCCAGATTTGTCCTGGGCTGCTCATTCACACTGAGTGATAGGCATGTAGAGCTCCATTAGACTCATCTCCAAATTCACATGTTCTTGAAATATGTGAGTATAGTTTTGATTTTTGCAACCTTTATATGAGCTTGAAATGCTTTTTTAAATGCCTTAGGCTGTGATCAAGAGGTCCCAGAGCTGATTTGAGCAACTATATTGGAACAATGTGCTTCTCAACTGAATGCATCATCTCTGGTGTGTGTGTGTGTGTACATGCAAGTACACACACGTGTGTGTGGTGTGTGTGTTTGCATGTTGTATCACCTTTTCGAGTAGCTTTTTGGCACATTTTTTAGGACTTTGCATATGGCTTTAGATTTGGGACTTTAAGATTTGCAACACCAAGAATAGTCAGTGTATGGATTTTTAATTCATATTCAGAACAGAAAAGCATAGGTCTGAGGAGCCCAGGCATTCATGAGCCCTCGGGTTCCTGCTGGTGAGAACGTCCCACCGTGTCTATTTAAATGGTGAGTTCTTTAGGACGTTCACTGGGTGTTTCCTGAAGCCTAATGGCTGGCAGTCCCTTTTCTGCAAAGAAACACCTAATTCACAAAACTAAACACTGGAACAGAACCTCATTCATCAACTACCCAGAGTCAGAACCGACCAGACGTGGAGTGACTTCCTAAAATCCCCCAACTTGGCAGTCCAGCCTGTGGCCATGGCTGACAGTGAAGGAAAGGTGAGCAAAGCTCGGAGGGACACGGGGCGATGCTGATTCTTCTCACCAGCAAAAAAACAGCACTCCACACTCAGAAAGGAGACTGTCTGGGTCAAGGCCACCTAGAAAAACAGCCAGCAGCTCTCCTTGAGGCTATCCGTCAACAGTGGCCTGAACTGAAGGAGTAGGAAGGTCCACCATTCCCTGGAGCCCAAGGCAGGGAGAGCTCCCTTGAGAGGAAAAAAGGTGATGAAATTAGTCTTTGGGCACCCCTGTCCCACGTGGTGCCCCACATGATTTCTCGGCAGAGAAGAGTATGATGCGAGTAACAGTCTCTAATATGTACTCCTTAGCACCCTAATGTCATCAGAGGTTATTAGCAACCTGCAAAAACTTCCTTCTTTCACACATGGTGGTGCATGCATTAATCCCAGTACTTGGGAGGCACAAGCAAGTGGATCTCTGTGAGTTTGGAGGTCCAGCCTGGTCTACACAGAGAACTCCAGACCAGCCAGAGACATAAAAACCAATTCTTTTTTTTTTTTTATCTTTTTAAAAATTTATTATTATTTTCTTTATTTACATTTCAAATGCTATCCCGAAAGTTCCCTATACCCCACCCCCGCCCCTGCTCCCTTACCCACCCACTCCCACTACTTGGCCCTGGCCTTCCCCTGTGATGGGTCATATAAAGTTTACAAGACCAAGGGGCCTCTCTTCCCAATGATGGCTGATTAGGCCATCTTCTCCTACATATGCAGTTAGAGAAATGAGCTCAGGGGGTACTGGTTAGTTCATATTGTTGTTGCACCTACAGGGTTACAGCCCCCTACAACTCCTTAGGTACTTTCTCTAGCTCCTCCACTGGGGGCCCTGTGTTCCATCCAATAGCTGACTGTGAGAATCCACTTCTGTGTTTGCCAGGCACTGGCATAGCCTCACAAGAGACTGCTATATCAGGATCCCTTCAGCAGAATCTTGCTGGCATGTGCATTAGTATCTGGGTTTGGTGGCTGATGATGGGATGAACTCCTGGATGGGGTAGTCTCTGGATAGTCCATCCTTTCATCTTAGCTCTAAATTTTGTCTCTTTACCTATATCCTTTCATGGGTATTTTGTTCCTTATTCTAAAGAGGAATGAAGTATCCACACAATGGTCATCCTTCTTGGTTTTCCTGTGATAAAAACCAATTCTTAAAAACAGAAAAGTAAAACTTCCTTCAAAGTGAGAAATAAGTTTGTCTCATTTACTCATTCTTCAGTCATTAAATAGCTTTGACTATTTGGTATTTGCAGGGTCTTTAGAAGTATTTTTTGAGGTCTGGGATTAATTGACTCTCTTTTCTATATTCTATACCTAGTTTGGCCTCAAAGTTAGCAAGTCTGAGATCTAATAACACCAAAGATCCATCTAGGACAAGAGGAGACTGACAGGATGGCCACTAGGTGCAGAATCTTAATGACTGAATCCAATTTATAGGACCCATATGGTACAGGAGAGCACATGCTTCCATGTACTGCCCTCTAGCCCCTGCTCCCCGAAACACACACACAAACAAGTGATGAACAAGTAAAAGTTAACTTAAAATTTAAAACCAGACTGGAAAAGTATCTCAGGCACAAAAAAGAAGACTTGCTGTTCTATTATGAGGACCAGAGTTTGGATCACAGCAAACACGTCACAAACATGTTCACAAACATCTGTAACTCTGAACCCATGGGGTCCAATACCATCTTCAGGCCTCTGCAGGCACACACACTCATATCATACACATACATACATACATACATACATACATACATACATAATACACACATACATATTTACATACATACATACACATACACACACATACATACACACATACACACACAGAGCGGGGAGGGAGAGAGGAGAGAGAGGGAATAAAAAATGGTTAACATTTTAAAATTAAAAACAAGCGTTGTCATTGGAACACAGACAGGCTTGTTTGTGAGTTGTCTGTGACTGAGCGGGCACTGAACAATGAGAAGTTAAGGAACTACCAAAGAAACTGTGTGGTCCTCAAGCCTAGAATACTTACTGTCTAGCCTTTACAGACATTTACAGCCTCTGGTCTCCATGAGTTCACAGCCAGCAGCAGCAGCAGCAGCATTGACAGGGAGCTTGAGACTAAGCCATGGGGGCAGGAATGGAAGGTATTTGGGGCACAGGCAGCGGTTCAAAGAGCCTCAGCCTACCGTGCTCTCTGGTTGAGCTGAGTGGGGAGACCCTGCAGGGAGGATACTGGATGACAAGGCTGGAGAGAAAGGCTTCAGCGGGCCGGGCTGCCTGCCCTCACAGTGGGCAATGGCGAATCATGACCCTCTGAGAATCCCAGCTGAGTCAAAACTTCGTCCAGCAAGAGTGAAAGGCATGGAATGGAGCTGCGAAGGGGCCAGTCCAAAAGCTGTCAGAGTCAGGTAAACAACGATGAGGAGCAGAGCTAGCAGCCATAGAGGAACGGCCAACGGGTTCTAGGTGAGACTGGTCTGCGTTTTAAACCTCTCCCACCTCTTCCAGCCTGCCTGCATGTAGTCAGGCCGCATCACCTCTTTGCCTCTGCCATCTGTAAGATGGAGATAACTGGTTACATAATAACCACGGGATGCTTGGCACAGGAGAGGCACACAGCGAGCGCAAACCATGCTCCTGAGACAGTGGCGCATGCGTGCAAGTGCACTCTACCCTCATCAGCCCCACCGGCGGGTCTGATTCCCAGCGATACCCTGGCTGCCTGGAAAGGGACTCTCAGAGGGAATGACTGAACATGGCCTTGGCTACAGAAACACTTGTTGTTTAAAGTCCCTAACCCTGCACCCCTCCTAGGAAGAGAAGGGTGCATAGGCCACTGCAGCTTCTTTGTAACCAAGGCCATGTCCTGTTGTTATGGCAACCAGTTTTCCTAACAGCCCTGGTATTTTCTACAACCCTTCTGGCTTCCTCGTGTACTAAAGCCCACAAGTAAGAAATTTTTATTTTGTAACTTCCACAGGGAATGCAGTCAGCTCTTAAAATTTACCAACTGGAGCTTCCCTGACAGCCGCCTCCAGGTTGATAGGAACATGGCCTGGCACAAGAAACGTCCACAAGCCCAGCATAGTAGTGTTCACTTTTATCCCAGCACTTGGGAGGCAAAGCTAGGAGCATCTCTGAGTTTGAGACTAGCCTGGACTATAGAGGGAGTTCCTGGACAGCCAGAGAGAAATGGGGGGTGGGAGAAGGAAGGGAGGGAGGGGGAAAGGGAGGGAGGAAAAAGAAAAGAAAACAAAAGAAGTACTGGATGCTTAAAGAGAAAGACCTGTTCCGTCTGTCTGTGTGGTCCTGGAAGTGTGGTTATAGCAAAGCACAGGGCAGTGGTTTGGAGAAGACAGCTAGGTTCTTGGTTGGGTCCCAGCCACAGGCATCTGGCTAACAGCACTGGTTCAGCTTAGCTAACTGTCCACTAAGATCCCGATGCACACATTAAGAAAAGCCAAGACTCCCAGCATCACCATGAAGAAAAGCTAGCTGAACCCAGAGTCTGTGGGAATTTGCAACATTTGTAAAGCCGATGGGGCTCCCAGCTTTGTTTCCTTACACAAAAGTCTCACGACCAGGCACAGCATTCCACTCCTGCCCTGAGGGACCCAGAGACCCAGTGCCTGGGACAGATGGAGTTGTGTCCTACGGGACAGAGAATAGCCAACCTGCCCGACTCCATGCGCGTTTGAGATTCAGACATGGAGCTGATGCCTCCAACTAATCCCCACTCCCACAGAGGTTGTACTGGGTCGTTTAATGTCAACTCAACAAGCTAAATCCATCTAAAAGCAGAAAACCTCAATTTTTAAAAATGTAGCCACAGGCTGGAGAGATGGCTCAGTGGTTAAGGCCATTGGCTGTTCTTCCAGAGGTCCTGAGTTCAATTCCTAGCAACCACATGGTGACTCACAACCATCTGCAATGGGATTTGATGCCCTTTTTTGGTGTGTGTGTGTCTGAACACAGTGACAGTGTACTCATATAAATAAAATTTAAAAATCTTTTTTTAAAAAATGTACCCATAAGATCAAGGCATAGGCAAGCCTGTAGGCTCATATTTTTTTAAATTAGTGATTGATGTGGGAGGGTCCACATTGTGTGTGGTGTCATTCCTGGCAGATGGTCCTAGGTTCTATAAGAAAGCAGTGTGAGCAAGCCATGAGGAGCAAGCCAGGAAGCAGCATCCTCCGTAGCTTCTGCATCATCAGCATCTGCCTCCTGCCTCCTGCCTCCTGCCTCCTGCCTCCTGCCTCCTGCCTCCTGCCTCCTGCCTCCTGCCTCCTGCCTCCTGCCTCCTGCCTTGTTTGAGTTCCTGTCCTGATTCCCTTCGATGGTGAACAGCAACGTGGAAGTACAAGCTGAACAAACCCTTTCTTCCCTGAGTTGTTTTGGTCAGTGTTTAATCACAGCAATAGAAACCCTGAGACAGAGGCCGTCTTGCTTCTAGACTGTACCTCCCAGAAAACAGATGGGGAAATGTAAGACAGCACAGCTCCTTCTGCCGAGCATGAAGAGGTTGTATACATGGATGTACTTATCACAAGGCATATTTGCCCTGCACATACTTTGCTGTACTTAACTACCTTTGCTTAATACTGAAAGACAAAAGAAAAGTCCTTTCACTCATCCTTTGATCTTCCTCCTGCCAAAATAGACTCACGCCTAACACACACGATTTAAATGTGAGTGTGCGTGTGCATATGTATGCACGTAAGTGCAGGCACCTTTTGAGACCAGAGATGTCGTATCTCCCTGGAGCTGGAATTACAGCCTGATTTTGGTGCTGGAAATCGACCTCTGGAAGAGCTGCCCCGTGCCCCGCTTGCGTGAAACAACTAAAGCTGTCTCTTCAGCACCCACTTTCTTCATTCTTATAAAGAATGTATGTTTTGTTTTAAATCTAAAAATGGTGGACAACTCTGAAGTCACCCCCGCAGCGCCTCTCTGCAGAGATGGACACAAGCGCCAGCAAAGCACTGGGAGTTTGTTCAGTGCCAGGATGCTACAGGAACCCAGCCCTTATTCACGCAGACACTGGCAGGAGGGACCCACACTGAGAGGCTAATGATATAAAACACACCACACAGATGAGGGAGAAGAGGGCTGGAAATCCCCGCTGAGACACCCAGCCTCCTCGTACTGAGGACATTGCCCAGGTTTAGAATCGAGAGACCTGAGTTCCCACCAGGTAGTTTTGCTTGTTTGACCTTGTACAATCTGTTAACCACTGAACCTGTTTCTTCCTCCTGAGAAGCGGTGATGACAATAGTGACAACAATGAGCTGGCTCTTGCTTGTTTCTCGTATTGATTTTTGAGACAGGGTCTCACATAGCTCACCCTGATCTTGAATTTGGTAGGTAGTCAAGGATGAGCTCCTGAACCTCCTCCCGCCTCCTCCCAAGCGCTGAGGTGACAGCATAGGTCTGGTTTGAGTCTGTGCCTCCTGCAAGAGTGCTAAGCAGGGCTGGTGAGATGGCTCAGTGGGTAAGAGCACCCGACTGCTCTACCGAAGGTCTGGAGTTCAAATCCCAGCAACCACATGGTGGCTCATAACCATCCNTAACAAGATCTGACGCCCTCTTCTGGAGTGTCTGAAGACAGCTACAGTGTNCTTACATATAANAAANAAANAAATCTTTAAAAAAAAAAAAAAAAAAAGAGTGCTAAGCAAACTCAGTTTGTTAATTGAGTTACACCTCCAACCTCTGTGAGGTTGTTTTGTAGTGTAATTCAAGTCAATGTCAAAAAAATAAAAAACATATACAGTAGATGTTCTGTAAATGCTACTCAGATCTAAACAGCAGAGAAAGGAGGAAACGGAAAACACTAGAAATCCCCTGACTCTTTCTGTGTTCACAACACATTAGTAGGAGTTTGCTAATGCTGTTGTAACGAAGTGCCACAAAGCACCCATCAGAAATCCACTGTCTCAGCTCTGAAGACAGGAAACCCAGAGTCAGGGTATACAAAGCTGCCTCCTTGTTGTAAACGTGAGAGAGGCTGCGTCCCAGGTCTCCACCCCAGCCTCCGGCTTTCGGCCGTATCCACGGCTCTTAGAGCAATCCCGGCACCTTGTCTTGAAGAAGCGTTATCTACCTCTCCTTCCAGCTTCACACATAACTCTCTCCATGCGCATGCCTCCAAATGTCTCCTTTCTCTAAGGACACCAGTCACTCTGGACGAGGCCCACACCCGATAACCTCATTTTAACTTGGTTATCCTTGTTAAGATCTTGTCCCCAAGATTTCCTGCGTACTGAGGTTAGGATTCCAACGTATGAAGCACCAGGGGTGAGGCAACTCTCCAACTGATTCCAATTTGAGCTAAGGGTACAGCGTATCCCAGGAGTCTGCACTACAGAGTCTACACTCTAGATGGCAGCCTTTCAGAGACGCTCTGTGTGCTCCTGGGGAGATGAGATTTGCATTGGAACCAAAATGTCTGTTGGGGTTAGCTAGAAGCTCTGGGCCAGACACATAAAGGCACCAGGTGAATTCAGTCAAGAACAACGGGTTCAGACGACCAAGAGTTTACTAATGAAATGTACAGATACTAGATGGAGGCATTCTGAAAGAAGATCCAGAAGGCGTCCAAGCATGGAGAACTAGCCTATCTGCACCAGGACCTACAAAGTCAGGAGGTGAGTCTGGAGTACCATTGACCCTAGCAATGTAGCCACCTTGAATATATAACTGGCTGAGTCAGAACTATTTTTACCAATGCCCAACTGGTACTGTCTTGATCAGTTCTGTTTTCTCTGCCAATTAAAGAGTTAAGAGGCACATAGCAGCAAGGGAAACCGCAGACCTAGCAAACAGAATTAGCCTGTAAAGAACAGCTTTTATCAGGCTGAAGAAAGACAAGCAACAAAGCACACAATAACCCCTGCTTTGCAGAAGATGGACTCAGAAAGCTGAAGACCTGTCTCCCTGAGGGCTGGGGTTCTAAAAGGAGGGAGTCTTCCTTCCCCAGTTTAAGGTTGCTCAGTTTGAACAAAGACAGGGAGACTGATAAGGGATACAAGTTTGGGTTACACATGTTCTAGTCTGGCCTTGAAAACTTGTTCACAGGCAGTGGTGTTATGGGGTACGTGAAGAGAAAAATTCCAGAGAGAGCTAGTTATGGGGTATCTCAAGAGAAAACCTCTTGAGGCTTAAATAAATCAGATGGAGTCTTTATTAACTGCTGATGAGACTGCCTCAAGCAGTTAATAGTGGGAAGCAGCCTCAACCTCTAATTGGTTTTTTTTTTTATTAGATATTTTCTTTATTTACATTTCAAATGTTATTCCCTTTCCTGGTTTCCCCTCCAAAAACCCCTTCCCCCTGCTCACCAACCCACTTACTCCCACTTCCTGGTCCTGGCATTCCCCAACACTGGGACATAGAATCTTCACAGGACCAAGGGCCTCCCCTCCTATTGATGTCTAACTCAGAGGCCATCCTCTGCTACATATGCAGCTGGAGCCATGAGTCCCTCCATGTGTAATCTTTGGTTGGTGATTTAGTACCTGGGAGCTCTGGGGGTACTGATTAGTTCATATTGTTGTTCCTCCTATGGAGCTGCAAACCCCTTCAGCTCCTTGGATACTTTCTCTAGCTCCTTCATTGAGGACCTGTGCTCTGTCCAATGGATGGCTGTGTGCGTTCACCTCTGATATGTCAGGCACTGGCAGAGAATCTCAGGAGACAGCTATATCTGTCCTGTCAGCAAGCACTTGCTGGCATCCACAATAGTGTCTGGGTTTGGTGATTGTATATGGGATGGATCCCCAGGTGAGGCAGTCCGTGGATGGTCATTCTCTCAGTCTCTGCTCCACACTTTGTCTCTGTAACTCCTTCTATGGGAGTTTTGTTCCCACTTCTCTAGCTAGTTAGTTTTAAGGGCAAAAACTGAAATTGTGATATATACAGAAAGGCAGTACTGGGCATCTGCAGCAAGCAAGCATTGTGCACAGAAGCAGAGAGATAGCAGTTAAATGGCCAGCTAGTTAACCTTAGCTCAGGGTCACAGTGTATAGCAATTTCTGGCTGGTTCAGAGACTAGTTTTAAGCAAGATAATTTTAATACTTAAAGTATTCTTAGAAATACTTTCATGATACACATAACTGTGCAGCCTATTACAGGGCAGCCTACAGTGGGAAGTCTCATCAAGCCTGTGCTTTAAGCTACCAGGGTCTTGTCTCAAGGGGGTGAGAAAGAAGCCAGCCATCTTGAAAGTTCACCATGTTTATTATCTAGTTATGGCTCCCTCTCCCCAGCCTTCTGCCTGCTGAGAAATCTGTCAGCTCTTGGTCCCTCAGAAGGGCTGGTTGATGTTGACACTGGACTGTCAGAGCAAGAAGGACCATGAGAACTTGGGACTTCTTAGAAATGTATAAATTGTTTGGGTTTATTAACTCCCATTTCTTATAGTAACATTTACAAAACAAACAAACAATTCCCTTATAACTCAAAGTTTTACACTGGAAAAATGGTTTAGTGAGTAAGTAAGGGCAGTTGCCATGCAAGCCTGAGACCAATCCTGGGAACTCATGGGAAGGGGGAAGGAGAGAACTGACTGCCCAGAGTTGCCCTCTGACATCCACAGGGTACTGTGGCATGCAGGCCACACACATGGTACATGCTCTCTCACACATAACAATGATTAGGAAAATAAAATAAAAGAAGTGTTTTCTTACTACACAACAAGTGAGTAGGCAAGAGCCCAAAAGGCGGTGTCTCAGAACTGATGAACAGTGTGACAACATTTCCTCTGGCCTACAGGGAAACGTCTTAGGTTATTCGTTGAAGAATGCTCCCTTCCAAGCCCAGCTCAGCCAGCTGTTCCTTCCCAACCTAACCAGCACCCGTGAAGGTGTCAGATGTGAGTCAATCATTAAGGCAGGAACGACAAAGTTAACCTCAAAGGGGCTGGGACAGCGGTGGGAGGTTTTGTGCACAAGACACAGGTTGGAGGTTCTCTCAAGGACTGCTCCTCTCAGGACATCTCTCAGGGAAGCCTGGCTGCCTTCCTTGACTTTTCCCACTTGGAAGGAGCCTTGGGAACTCTGGCTTCCTCATATGCCTTCGTTCTTCTGCAATCTCGGTACACAGTCATTCCCCAGGCAGAACAAACTACTCAGCCCTTGAATTCTCCCTGCAGTGTGGACCATGCTGACCTGGTTGGTGTTTCTGTATCTGTCTCTCATTTATTATTCACCTCTTGAAACAAAGAAACACAGCTCCCTCATCTCTGTGGTAAGTGTCTACTGCACAAACCAAAAAAAAAAAAAACCAAACAGACATCTTCCATCTTCAGTCTATATCCATGGGGAAACAAAGACTTCGGATGTTGTCTCCATAGCTCTGCCAAGGTGGATGAACGTGAACAAACTTAGGCAGAATTGGAAAGCACTAAGATGAACTTTTACAACAATAAATGCAAACATCGGGAATGGGGTTAGGAAGCACACTCATGTTAATGCAGGATTCACAGGGTTAGGGACTAGTCATCGTTCAATATTTCTTGAATGCCACCTATATACCAATCACTGTCTCAAGCTTTGGGTCCATAGCAGAGACCACGATGCCCCTGATACAACAGGATACGTAGGAAGAAAGATCTAAGGGTTTTAAATAACCATGAACTTAATGTGAGTCGTGGAGGAAACATGGACACAAACAAGCCCTCTCCTCATTTTACCTGTGCAGGGCAAGTGCACTCCTGGGGCCACTTCAGAACGCCCCTGTACTTTCCTACACGTGCACATAGACAGATGTCAAGAGTCTAGCTCCAACCCGAGGTGCTTCATGTCAAGGAAGGACTTGGACAAAGTGAGTACTGTGTTTAGAGAATACTTACAGTGTTGCATGTAACCCGGACAAAATAGAAAACCAACAGCATCTCTGGGATTGAGAGGAGAGCTGGGATTGAGAGGAGAGCTGGGATTGAGAGGAGAGCTGGGATTGAGAGAGCTGTTTACACAATCCGTGATGCCCCAGGGCTGGGCTTGATCAGGTGGAAGTCACAGGACGTGCGAAATGTCAGAGGAAGGTACTTTGCAAAGGTGGAAGGAGGATCCGACACAGGACGGGTGCTGCCTGATGTCAGACTGGATTATCAACAGTTTAAGATGGGCTTTGCATCCCAGTAACTGCAAAATCAAGAACTCCAAAGCCAACCTCCGTTGGTGGTGGGATGTATTTAAAAGTGTGGGGTTTGTCTCTCAGAGAAAGCTGCATCTCAGTTCTGGGATGGAGGCTTTGCTTGGTACACTGTAAGCCTCTTTCCCTGGTTTATCGACACAGGAGGAGTCCACAGGGGCGATGGATCCCAGCTCATCTTCATTGTGCACATTAAGAGAGGTGATTTGCATAGTGTCAACTACAGTGCCTGACCACTCAGAAGCCATCCGTAAATGGTAGCTAATGATAACTAAATACTGTACTGACACAATTATTTAAAACCATAAAGAACTAGCTGAGGGCTGGTGAGATGGCTCAGTGGGTAAGAGCACCCGTCTGCTCTTCCAAAGGTCCTGAGTTCAAATCCCAGCAACCACATGGTGGCTCGCAACCATCCGTAACGAGATCTGGCGCCCTCTTCTGGAGTGTCTGAAGACAGCTACAGTGTACTTACATATAATAAATAAATAAATCTTTTAAAAAAAAAAAGAACTAGCTGAGAAATTTTTGAAGTGTTTTATTCTCAAAGTAGATTAGGAAAAAATTATGGGAGATATTTGTAATTTTAAAGAAATACTGTAATGGAGTGGATTGGGGGGCTAAGCAGTTATTGATGTATGGACTGGCTGCTCCAGGCAGATGTGGCAACATCAGACTCTCACCCTCCTTGGGGAGGCCCCCCTCCCACAGTGGAGGTAAAAGAAAACTCAATCCAGAACATCAATTTTTATGAGAATCCGTCCATGCCAGACTGATTTCATTTCCTACTTCAATAGAGTTTGGAAATTCGGGCAGATGAGGGGTATCAGCAGCTAGATCTTCAGTTCTAATCTACTGGTAGAGGAATCTAAAATCTTAGCTGCATTCTGCTGGCTGCTGGAAACAGCCTCCAAAACCAGGAAGCACAGCCTCAGGGTCGGTTGTGAGAGGGATGGGAGGCGGGCAAGAGACTCAGATGTGGAACTGGTATAAAAATAAGCCACCCACCACCCACAGTAAAATTCAGAACTCTTATCAAATGCTGACGGATCACTTGTCGTGTGACACGCCCTCAGTCTGGAAGGTAGGAGACAGCTGAGGTAAGCGACTAAGGCTTGACACTTCTCAGTAGATACAGTTGTGGAAATGGCATGTGGTGAGCCTATGGAACCTTTAGGCTGGGCTAGGAGTTTCCATAGGATGGGATAAGTTGGTGAAAAGACTTTTTTAAATGTCAGAAGCTGTAGGGTCAGAAAGACCCTTGGGAGAACCCCAGAAAGCTGACTCAGGTTGAGGGGTGTCCAGTTGCAAAGACTTCGAGGAAGAGGGTAGAGGAGAATGTAGAAATAGCTGAAGCAACTGAGGAGCAAGGTTAGACTGATCACCTTTGCACTAGGGAAAAACCTTCACAGGTGATTCCCAGCCTTCTGGAGAAAACCCTCACGGAACCCCAAGCTCGTGTCACAGGTGCCCTGAGCACAGGAGACAGAGGAGTTCGTCCTCAGGCTGAGGTCGCCAAGAGAAAAGCAGTTCTCATATGACATTAATCGAGAAGGACCAGGACCCCAGGAAGAATTCTTGAGTACTGAGGGAACTAGAGGTAAGTGGTTGCAGGGATTTCCAGATGGGGACAATTCATCTGAGAGTCCATGCCCTGGACAGATGGCTCCTGGGGTCATTTCGAGCTCCAGATCCTAGGACAAAGGCATCTTGGTTATTTACTCTTTTTTTGTTTTTGTTTTTGTTTGTTTGGTTGGTTGGTTTTTGGTTTTTTGGTTTTTTCGAGACTGGGTTTCTCTGTATATCCCTGGCTGTCCTGGAACTCACTTTGTAGACCAGACTGGCCTCAAACTCAGAAATCCGCCTGCCTCTGCCTCCCGAGTGCTGGGATTAAAGGCGTGCACCACCACGCCCAGCTGGTTATTTACTCTTGCACTCCCTTGAGTCAAGCCCCTCTATGTGGCTGTCTCCATCAGAAAAAGACTGTTATATACAGACTGACATTCTGATTCCTACACAGCACAGCCACTGTAGGCCATGGATTAGGTCCACCAGAGAAGCTCCCACAGGTGCACATGAGGTAGGGGGCACTGGGAGGAAAAAAAGAATGGGCAATTCTGGCCATGGCCCAGGGTAGCAGAAAACCAGCAGATTTGTAACTTTCTCAGATGACCCAAGTTAGCTAAAAATGACTATTTATTATTTTCAGATTGCAAAGCCACAGCCACCAAGGCCCTCTTTGTCCCCACTTGACAACACTCACTCCACAGAACTCAGACATGCGTGCAAAACGTGTTCACTTCTGATCTTCAGAAGTATCCCTCTGCTGACTGAAAGGTGTGGGGAAATTAAAAGGATGTTAGCCATCTAAGACCTCTCCCTGGACTAGAACTGAGCCCCTCCCTTGGCTCACCATCTACCTTGTAAGGCTGTTCCCATGTTTGGAAATGTTCCATCAATGAGTATGGCTGTCCTATGCCTTACCTGTTGCGGGAACCCAACGTCATGATATAAAGACAGTGAGAATAATGAGTAAATGTTGGGAAAGACTTGAGGAACATGTGTGTGTTTATTCAGCCAATCCACAGCAACTCTGACACCCATACAGTAAAGACATGCACATGTGCATGAACACACACTCACATGCACACATGCATGAGCACACACTCTCACACATGCACACATGCTCACAGGCAATACACACGTGCACACACACGTGAGCACATACACGCTCACACGCATGTACACACCTGCATACACATATGTGTGCACACATAGACACATGCATACATGCACACACACACACACACACCTGAGTGAGCACACATACATGTGCGCACACACCCCAGTGCCACCAAAATAACTCTTTTTGCAAAACATCATTTGTCGTTTTTGTGCTGAATCTTACCCACCTTATTTCCTTGTGGTACTGACTGGCCTTGGACCCTGCAGAGAAGTACGACTCTTTCTTGGAAATGCTGTCATAGCTAATGTTTACAAAACCTTCAGAGACTCCTGTCTTATCCTCCTTCTGACACTGTGGTCACTGGGAGTCAAACTATTTTTAAAATAAATCCAGTGTTCCCACAGTTTCACAGGCAATCAGGGGAGGCTAATGCCTGTCATCATACTGGGGGTGGGGGTGGGGGTGGGGGCAGGGAGGAGCTTGAGAAGGAAGAATACTTGAGCCCAGGAGCTCAAACCCAATCTGGACAATATACCTGCATTTGGTGTCCTTAAAAGAAAAATAAAAAGAGCAAGCGATGGAACCAAAGATGGAGATATCTATTCCCAACATTAATGTAATGCCCAATACAATGGGATCAAGTTAGAACTTTAAAAACCTAAATATTGGTCTGCGTAAGAAGTGATGAGGTTTTATTGTTTTTCCTTTTGATGCCACCAATACATACGGAGTCAAAGGTCAGTCTAATTCAGCAGCATCTACCTCTGCAATATTTTTGTGAGTGCCTGCTTTAAAATCAAACCCTGAACCAGAAAGTTCTCTGCATATCCTTCTCAGATTTCTGCTGACCAAGGAATGACCTAGGCAAGGGTACTTATAGTCAAAAATCTTTTCTGTCTTGCTTCATGTAAAGCATCCAAACATATTGGGATAAGGAAGGAAGTCCTTTCCTATGGCATAACCGCTTGGAAAGCGAGCTGGAGGGCAGAACTGGTGATGGGCAGGCATGTGTTGAATCCTGAACTAGCTTGGGATTTTGAAGACCAGGAGCTCATTCTCAACAGGAGGGATGGGGGAGGAGACAAGATTCCACCCAGGCGATTCTGCTCACCAAAGGTGTGAGGACAAGCGGCCCACCCAGTACGTGGAAGATCACCGATTGAGTACACAGCTGGTCAGAGGGCAAGCTGAACCGAAGCTGGGTAAAGGCCCACCAGGTCAGGTGGGAAATGTGGGGTGAGCTGAGGTTTGTGGGTGAAGTGGACTGTCCTCCCTCCCACCCACTCATCGCCCGGAGCTGATGCATATGAGCTGGTAGGCAGAAGCCAAGAAGTGTTACGTTGCGGTGATGCAAAGGGTAAGCTCGATCCTCTGGGAAGCTGCTCTTCTTGACCTGGCTTCCTAGGCTTGAGGCTGCCAGCTGGTCAGCCGGCAGGTCCTACTCTGTCCCTCTGTCTCTGTCACCCCACCCACAAGCACGGCACAGGGTTGCTGGCTACCCCAGGCTCCCCTGCAGCTCCGGCTCGCTGCGGGCAGCCGGGCCTCGCGGGCGCGGGGCTCACTCACCCGCGTGCAGGCCGCCCGCCTCGGGGCCGCTGTCCGTGGCTGCGGCGCTGGGCAGCGCGTCCGAGTCGGTGTAGGTGAGCCAGGTGGATTCCGTCTCCCGGGTCCAACTCTCGTAGTAGCGGGGCTCGATGGCATCGGCTCGGCTCCCGCCGCAGCCCATCCTCCCGTGTTGCGGGCGCACCGGGCGGCCGCTCGGCTTGCGGTTGCGGCTGCTGCTCAGCCGGGGCGACGCAGCTCCGGCCCCCGAGGAGGAGGCGGCGGCAGCGACATTGGTCCCCTTACCGCCAGAGTCGCTGCCAGCGCCGGGCTCCCGGGGCCCCTCCTCTCTGTCTCCAAGGCCCTCCTCCTCTCCACTTTCCTTGCCCAGCTCCCCTCAACCTCGCCTCTCCCACCGCCCAGCCGCCAGTCCCTCCTTCAGTGTTCTGGCGGATGCTGTGCTACAGAGTAGCAGACAGGTGGTGGGAAGAAGAAAAAGGGTCCCTCTTCAGTCTTCAGTCGACCTCCTGGGCTCCCATCCATTCATCCATCATCTGTCCACCCGTGCATCCACCCACTGAGCTAGTCATCCACCTACCCATCCATCCTTTAAACCCATCTTTCTGTTCTGGGTAGCTCTGAAGCTCACAGAAAGCCCCCTCCCAAGTTTTCTGGTCACTTGTTCTAAAAGCAATGGATGACAACACCAGCAAGTAGGGAGTAGAGAGGTCCCTGAAAGTTAAGTTCGAGTCAGTGCCTGCTTACTGAATAGAAAGCGGGGCCCATGGTTTCCGACTGTGCACCTAGACGCTTGTCAGGCCTGCAACTCCACCATCTTCTAAATTCTGTTCTCAAGAAAGCAACGGATCACCTGATCCATGCACCAGCGAGGACCCCAGGGAATGCCTACTGACGAAAGCCACCTTCTGTAGGGATTGGGTTCAGGCTTCAGAGTCCAGTCTCCACTTGAGGTCCCTGTGGCGGACACTATCGGTGCCTGTAAGGCAGAAAGTAGACTTGGAGAGTCCAGGCAAGGCCTAGGCTGCCCCAGCAGGACTCAGCAACCTCTTCTTAACCTCTGAGGCAGAGGACGTGCAGTTACCTGGGATGGGTGGCTCCCACGGCCTGTTAGAGGGCTTCCGACACCTTTTGCTTCCTCTCTTGAATAACTTGGTATAAAGAGAATTGGGTCTTCATGAGGTCCTATGCTCAGTCTCCTATATCAAATTGATGATGATGTAAAAAAAAAAAAAAAAAAAAAAAAAGAGTCCCCTTCTCAGAGAGAGAGCCCCTCTCAGGCTCTAACAAAGCCTGTGTTCTCTTCACTTCCCCACCAATGCCAACACCTGATTGGTGACCAGAAAAGAAGTGCTTGAGCCGGAAGGTTCTAGAAAAATCAAAAGAAGGCCCTGGGACTGAGACCTGTGGAGTAAAGGAAACTATCACGCCTGAGATGAGGTAGGGCAGGCTGGAGCCGGGCAAGGGGGAAAGACAAAGGAAAGGAGGTCGGTTGTATTGTAAAAGTGTGGGGTGGAGAGCAAGCGAAGGCTTTAAGCTACATGTCACCAGTGTTAGCGGCTCGGCTCAAGGAAACTGTCCTCAAAGAGCATGTGGAGCATGAATGAAGAGAGAGGCCAGTGTAGTCCAGCAATCATTTGGAGATGAGAGGAAGAAAGGACTAGAGGTGTCCAGTTGGTGCAAAGCTCCAGAGACTTCCAATGAGTGGATTAGCTTTCCCATGTCCCTCTCCCTTCCCTTCTGACAGTATTACTGATGAGCTTCCTGAGAATGAAATTTCCTGTCGTTCCTACATAATCATCTACTGGGCAAAGTTCTATTTTTCCAAGGATTCTCTTCTTGTTGATATTTAATACCAAAGATTCAGAGAGTGTTTGTCCCATGAAACTTACAGAGCAGACAATCTGTCCTTGTGTTCACCAACTAGCTGAGAAAGGCTTGTGGAGTCAGGTAGGACACTGCATTTCTATAAGCCTCGGTTGTGGGAGGCTACAGGAAGAAGATGGAGGCTCCCAGGCTAGCCCACGGTATATAGTGAGCACTTGTCTCAAATAAGACAAAAAAGAAAGCCTGGGGTTGTAACTCAGTTGCTAAAGTTCTTGCCTTGCATGCACGAAGCTCCAAGGTCAATCGCTAACACCACGTGGAGCCAGGCATGTGTGGAATCCAAGTACTTGGGAGATGGAGACAGGATGACACCAGTTCAAAGTAATCCTCAATACAAGGAGTTCAAGGTCAGCATCCTGGACCATGTGAGACCCTGAAGAGAGAAATAAGGGGGAGAGAGGGAGGGGGAGAGAGGGAGGGAGGAAGGAAGCAAGGAAGGAAGACACAAACAGGGGAAGGCAGAGAGAGAG
>NC_034606.1:5723975-5728623 GCF_900095145.1 Mus pahari | reverse complement strand
GGGAGGGGAGAAGGGGAGGGGGAGGAGGAGGAGGGGAGGAGGTGCTTTGTGGAAGTGTCCAAAGTCAGAATCCGTGTTATCTCTGCAGAGCTGACAACTCAGCCAGACCTCTCTCTAGTTGGGACTAGATTTTCTCCCAAGACTTTAGTAATAAATTTTAATAAATTAAGTGTAACTGTGTAAAATCTAGTAAATGTCATAAATTATCATAAAGTATATGTTCAGAATCTTCTTTTCTTTTAGGTTTTTCAAAATAAGGTTTCTCTGTGTACCTTTGGTGGTCTTGAAACTAGGTCTGTAAACCAGGATGGGCTGGAATTCATAGATCCATCCGCCTTCATGTGCCTCTTGAGTGCTGGGATTAAATGTGTGGGCCACCATGCCTGGCCCTGTTCAGAATCTTTAACCTGACTACCACGAATTAGCCATCATTTTCCACAAAATTTGAAAGTAAGAAAGAAGGAAGGAAAGGAAGGAGGGTAGGAAGGAAGGACGGAAGGAAGGAAGGAAGGAAGGAAGGAAGGAAGGAAGGAAGGAAGGAAGGACCAAGGAAGGGGAGAGGGAGGGAAGGGTGGAGGGAGAGGACTCCCGGAGCTAGATTAGCGCAGTTGGTACTTGCTTAGCATGAAGCCCTGGGTTCTACCCCAGTGCTGGGCCTGATGGCTCATTCCTGTAACCCCAGCCCTCAGGAGATGGAGGCAGAGGCACAGTGTTCAAAGGCTGCTCTCTGCATTGTCAGCTACTTGGCTAAATGGAGGCCAGCCTGCTGTACATTGAGATACTATTTCAAGAGAAGAAAAAGAACAGGAGGAGGAAAAATTCTAAAGTGTGAAGGGCTGCAACTGGGAGTTTAAAAAACTTCATCAAATGTCCATGAAGTAAATTCTGTGTTCAAAATTATTGCTAAAGAGACTGGAGAGGTGGCTCAGTGGTTAAGAGCACTGGCTGCTCTTCCAGAGGTCCTGAGTTCAATTCTCCGCACCCATATGGCAGCTCCCAACCTTCTGGCCTGGTAATCTGTCCTCCCTGGGAATCAGGCATACAGATGGTGCATAGACATACATGCAGGCATAGAAAATAAGTAACTTTTTTTTCTGAAGGGTACTTGTTATATGATGGGAGTCTCTAAATAAAGTATCTATGACTTTAAGATCCCAACTGGTGAGTACCACCTTTGGCTTGTTTCCATGGAAACCCAATTGAGCCTTTAGGGCATAAAGCCCTTCTTCCACTAAGGTCTCATGTCTCTGACCCTGCACAGCTGGGCACTGTTCAACTGTCATGGACAGTAAGGATCTTTGGCATGGCAGACAATCAAAACAGCAGAGAGGTCTCAGCAGGAACCTAGCCTCCCTTTCAGGATCTGCCCCCAAAAGATTTAAACACAGATAGCACTGCCTTATAGCGAAGAGGTGGTCTGAGCCGGGAGCAACAGCAGCAGCATTTCTGGGCTCCACATACATGTGCCCAGTATTTGCCTTTCTGAATTCCCAACCTCTGCTAATGCTGCCCTGCCCCTGCTCCAGATTAAGGGCACACAGGCACTGCAGCCCTAGGCCCCCACTCCTTGGACTGAAAGCATTTTCCACGGAACACCCTTCCAGGTCCTCAGACTTGGAAAGCAGATGGCTTCTTGTTGATCTACAAAGTATAATTTAGTTATGAAGAAAGGGAAGCCAGAATTAGCATCCCAAATCATAACACCGATTCAGCTCCTACTTGTGGAGAAGAAAAAAAAAAAAAATCAGTGTTGGTTGACAGGAGCCTGCTCATGGACTCCTGGCCTTATAAAACCAAGTGCACCTCCCAGGAAGTGAAAGGTACACCTGGGATGCAGCCAGTGCATGTGAGTGGGGTAGGTTCTGTGACAGACATGGAATGGGAGGAAAGGAAACTAAAATAAGAAAATCGAAAGAGGAAAATGAGATTGTTATTTGGTATAAAAGTCTAAAAAGGATGACAATGGAGGGAAGGGAAGAGAGGAAGGCAGGAAAGGAGGGAGGGGTGGGGACGGGACCTGAGGTTGCTGAAGAGCATGTATCCAGATAAGTGAAACATGAGTATTAAATCGAGTGTGAGTGGTTAATTTTTCCTCCTGGTAATCTTTAAACTAAACAGTTCTCACGAGGAGAGTAACTAAATTGGCTCTAGAGAGATTCAGCAGGTTCTCTCGATGGCTGCCTGGGTTAGTATCAGGCAGTACTTTTTCCTGCGCCCCAAATCAGAGCCCAGGTAGAAGCTGTCCCCGTGTCTCCAAGTGTCGGTTTTGTCACTTTTCCTTTTGGTGGGAGTTATGCTAGCACATGGGTGAGATGCAAGGGAAAACCAGTTTGTGCTTGCAAGAGAGAGTAAGAGCCCCACATAACACAAGAATCAGGGTGGAGTGACGGTCATTTTTAAAAACTTTATGAAAAACTTTAATTTATAGGTTGGACAGTTAGAGGGAAAGGTTGAGAAGTGATGGTAGATCCAGAAAGACATATTCCCATGTAAGTTGTTCTGAAGTGGATTCTGAGAGCACCAGGAAGGGGTGTGTGTGTGTGTGTGTGCGTGCGTGTGTGTGTGTGTGTGTGTGTGTGTGTGTCTGTCTGTCTGTCTGTCTGTCTGTCTGTCTGTTTGACTGACTTCTGCCTGTCTATCTATATGTGTGTCTATCTGTCTATGTGTGTGTGTGTCTCAGTCTATGTATGTGTCTGTCTGTCTGCCCATGTGTGTCTGTCAGTCTGTCTTTGTATGTATGTGTATCTCTGTCTATGTCTGTGTGTGTCTGTGTGCAGGTGCACAGCATAGCATATGCTCATGGATTGCTGGGTGTATACCCTCGAGGAAGGCAGAGGGAGATACTGGGCATGCTCTATCATCCTCCTTAGTCCTTTGAGGCAGGGTTGCTCACTGAACCAGAAGCTTAGGCTGGCAGCCAATTATAGAAACCCTCCTGTCTCCACCACCACTGTCCTACCTCTCCAGGGTTACAGGTCCTCGCATGGCCACACCTGCCTCTGTAGGCCGGTGCTGAACTCAAGGTCAGGGTCTCATTAGAGCTCCCCAGCCCCCAGAGTGTTGCTGAGACGGTGACTCCTCCCACTACGTTGCCCAGGCGACATAGTGTGCTGGGGTTACAGGCACACACCACCATGCCTGGCCGGCATGACCCTTAGAATCACTGTTGAGTTCATTCTGCGTGAGTACACTGGATGAGTTCATAATGCTGTCCTCCACACTCTCTTGTAATAGAAGAAAGAAAAATCTGAGTAATTTGCTAAAGACTAATAGAAATGTCAAGAAGAAAATAATTAGAATCTAGATCTCTGTCAGTAAACATGGAATCTGGCTTCTCTTTAGGAAAAAGGAAGACCACCCCTCCTGGTTGTGACCTCCCCATACAAAGCCATCTCTATGCCTTGGACCAGCCAGCGCTCTCATTGTACCTTCCTCTGTAACTGTGGAAAGGATCTATTTGTCCACTTCCACTGTTGCAACTAAATACAACAGCAATTAGTTCCTCACAGCTCTGGAGTTGGAGTGTCTGGGGCCTAGGTGACAGTAGATCAGTGTCTGCTGAGAGCTGCTTTCTGCTTCTTAGATGGCACTTGCTTGCCATGTCCTCAGAGGGTGGAAGAGATGAAGAGCCAATCCTTTATATGTCTCTAATCCCTTTTATGGGAATTGAACTTAATTTCTTATGACTTGACCATTTCCTCCAAAGCCCTCACATTGAGAGGGTACTGCTTCAACACACACACACACACACACACACACACACACACACACACACACACACACACACACCATAGCAATACAGCATGTACCTCTAAAGATGAATATAAGAGAAGGCTAGAGGGATGACCGTTAAGAGCATTGGCTGCTCTTGCAGAGGACCCAGGTTGGGTTCTCATACCCACATGGTGGCTTACAGCCCCTGCAATTACAGTTCCAGTGGATCTAACACCATCTCTGGCCTCCTCAAGCACTGCATTCCCAGGGTGTACAGACGTACATGCAAGCAAAACACCCATGCCCATAAGATATAAATACATACAAATGTGAGAACCAGCAGATACTGGAGGGATAATCTGATGTAGAGAACCCTGAAACAGACACAGTAGATGTTGTGCGAGGCCCATAGCAGAGACTACTACCATACACCAGGACTGTGGGAGAGTGAGCTTGTTTTTGAAGGTGAAGTTCAAATAGTGTTCTCTTCACCTCATGACCTGACCATGAACACACACTGTCCCCTGGAGCTCCCGAAGGCACTCAGAAATGTCCATGTAGCCTGAAGTAGGCCAGACAGCAGAGATTATGTCCCTGTACAAAATAAAGCACATTTGGAACACGCATTCCATTGCTTTTTAGAATGGGTGGGATGCCGACTCTATTTATGACTCAAGTCAGACCACCCCAGAGCAAAGCTTGGACAGGCGCATGGCGACTCTTAGTCATCTTTTCCCAACAGTGCCATTTGTGGGTCTCGATCATGATTCATGCAGATGAAGGGGAGAGCCTGAAAAGGCCAGCCCCTCCCCCTCCTGCCCCCACCCCATTGTAACAGTGTGAAGCCACCTCCCCCTCCTGCACCCACCCCATTGTAACAGTGTGAAGCCCCCTCTCCCTCCTGCCCCCCACCCCATTGTAACAGTGTGAAGCC
>NC_034606.1:5708269-5716865 GCF_900095145.1 Mus pahari | reverse complement strand
CACACCTATTCCAACCAGGCCACACCTCCAGATGGTGCCACTCCCTGGTCCAAGAATATACAAACCATTACAAATGTCAAAGAACTGCTGATGTTAGGGGCCAGAAGTGGGACATTCATTCCACTACCACAGTGTCTCAGATGGAAGCAGGTAGGGGAGAGAAGGAAGCCAAGTTGTTTATACCTACAGAACAAGTTCAAGGCTGGGTTGTGAGGCTCTAACTGAAGAAAATAAAAGGACTTAAAAATTGAAATGGGACAATGACTTAATAAATAAGCCCTGAATTGTGTTAGGCCTTATGGGAGAAAGTGTGTCATGGAGATGGGCTCTGAGGTCTCAGATGTTCAATCCAGGCCCAGTGCCTTTCCTTTCTTCCTGCTGCCTTCCAATTCAAATGTAGAACTCTCTCTCTCTCTCTCTCTCTTTTTTTCGAGACAGGGTTTCTCTGTGTAGCCCTGGCTGTCCTGGAACTCACTCTGTAGACCAGGCTAGCCTCAAACTCAGAAATCCGCCTGCCTCTGCCTCCCAAGTGCTGGGATCAAAGGCATGCGCCACCACGCCCAACTCAAATGTAGAACTCTCAACTACCTCTCCAGCACCATGTCTGACTGCACCGCCATGCTCTCCACCACCACGATGAGAATGGACTAGATCTCTGAACTGTAAGGCAGCCCCATTAAATCTTGTCCTTTATAAGAGTTGCCTTGGTCATGGTGTCTCTTCACAACAGAACACTAAGTTTCTTTTTGCTCCCTGAGGCAGGCATGCCGATGTTCTAACAGGGAGAAAGCACTCAGTGATTAGAGAAGATTTTAAGCAAAGGAAGATGAAGTAAAGCCAGTGGAAACATGTCTAGATAAAGGCTCAGGTGGACTGCCCGAGAAAACAGTTCTAGGAGAGCCAGATTATTCACAAAGCAACGCTGGAGCTTCCAGTTGCAACTGAGTGCAAACTGGTGTTTTTGCTCACTGGGGGCGTTTTACTTTTAACTCATATAAATAAGAACATCTCTATTAAAACAATAGCAGAGCTTCTAAAAGCAACACAGCGGATCTAATGCTGTGTCGAGGACACATCTTGTAAGGTAATCATATTTTAGATAGATTGCTAATGCGGTGCTAGGCTTGTAGAAATAGGGACTACTGACAAGGGACAGGAGTTCTCTAGAGGAACAGAACCAATCGAATCTGAATGACTGACTTACACAGTTAAAAGGCTGGATAGTCCCAGCTCTCTGCAAACTGGAGATCCAGAAACCCCGGAGCTGCTCTACTCGAGCAGCCAGAAGGTGCAGAAGGAGAGAGACCAGAACTCCGGCCTCAGCCAACAGCCGAGTCAGTGGTTTGAGTCCGTGGCAGACCAGACGGCTTAAGAAGCTAGAGTCTCATGTCTATAACAATGGCACATTCACTCAAGATGATGGAGCTCACTTCCTCCCTGTCCCATCAAGGCTGCCAACCTATTGGACGATGTTAACTTAGGACAGGCCACTCCCACTTGGTTCCTATCCCACGTACCAAACATCCCTAGAAGTGCTCTTATGAACACACCCAGAAGTGTGCTATTCTAGCAGCTATTTGGTATCTCTAGGGCAATAAAGTTGACAATCAAGATCAGTCACCACATGCCCCTCTCCTTGATAAAGAGCAAGCTGTGAAGGGTGATTACAGCTGGACAAGTGAGTGAGCCAGAAGGAATGGAGCAGCCCTAGGAAGGAGCCATCACAGCCAGGCCATGATCCAGATTTAACTTCTGGATCGCTGGCCAGGAGAGAGATCCCAGTGTAAGAGTCCCCAGTGACCTAACGTCTGGAAGAGTTCCACAGAGAAAGAAGTCAGAAACTTCTACACAGCTGACAGATCAAAGTCACCAGGGCTGGGAAGTTTTCTCAGGAGTAAAGTGTGAGGACCGGAGTCTGGATGCCAGCAGCCATGTAAAAGCTGCTGCAGGAGCATGTCTGCAATCTCAGGCCTGGGGGAAGTGAGCAAAGACAGCAGATGCTGAGAACTTGCTGGCCAGCAGTGGAGACAAAATGCCAAGCTCCAGATTCCGTGGGAGCCCCTGCCCCAAGAAATAAGGGGAAAGAGTGAAGGTGGAGCACACCTTTAATTCAGGAGGCAGGGGAAGGCAGATCTCTGTGAGTTCAAGGACAGCCTAATCTATACATCAAGTTCCAGACAAGCCAGGACTACATGGTGAGAATCTGTATTTTTAAAAAGGTTGGGAGTCTTGACCCGTGTGGTAGAGGGAGAAAATATACTCCCGTAAGTTGTCTTCTGATGTGTGTGTGTACGCGCGCACAAATATATAAATTAAGAAATAACCAGGAATGGTGGCCCACACATTTTATCCCAGTACTCATGAGGCAGAGGCAGGTAGATCTCTGTGAATTCAAGGCCAGCCTGATCTACAGAGTGAGTTCCAGAATAGCCAGCCAAAGCAGAGAAACCCTGTCTTAGAAAAAGAAAACAAAAAAGAAAAGAAAAGAAAAGAAAAAAGAAAACTAATTAAGTAAGTAAAAAATAAAGTGGTAGGTCAGGGCTGTAGCTTGATGCCTTAGGTTCAGTCCCCAGTAATTCAAAGTGAATAAATAAATAAATAAATAAATTGATTGATTGATTGATTGATTAATAAGATAGAGACAATAGAGGTAGATGCCAGTATGGACTTCTAGCCTCCACATACACACAGGTAAATGCTCATGCACACACGTACACACACACACACACACACACACACACACACACACCTGTGGGCTGGATCAGTGGCTACGGAGGTAAGAGAGCTTGCTGTCCTTCCAGAGGACCTGAGTTCCGTTCCCAAGAATCAAGTAAGGCAGCCCACAACTACCCATAATTCTAGTTCTGGGGACTGAATGCCTCTGGCCTCTGTAGCCATCTTCACTCATGAGTACACACACACACACACACACACACACACACACACACACACCACCCCTAATCATAATTTAAAACTAGTAAAAATTAACCTCAAAAAGTGTGTTTACTTAGGACAGAATGTTTGTGGCCCTAAACCTACATAATGTACCTTGTGAAGCCTTCACCTTCCTTTACAAAGGGAAATTCTTTAGGATAAGGAAGACAATTCTTTCTGGGGGGTGTCTGGTTTTTGTTTTGTTTTCTTTTTACTTAAGTTTTACACTTTGTTTAATCTTTAAGTCTTGTAATTACATCCTTTGAGCATGTGATTTAGACACACGGGATTACATATAGAGCTATTACAAAGATACCTGTGGGTGACTGACTTTCTCTATAGAAGCCAGCACCATGTCTTGGAGCTGTGCATTGTGGATTTTTCCTGGGTGTCTTGCAGGACCCCCTAAGCCTGTCCTTGGATATGAAGCATGTAGATAATTTACCTTTATGTAATGAACCTACCAATTTTGCTTCACTTCTGACTTGTCCTTCAATTCTTTTCCAAAACTTAGTCAAATATCTAGTTTTACTGGAGTGGAGGTCCCTAGAGGGTAGAACTCCTCAGGCTGCTATGGCAGTGTGGGGCTTTGTTCCCTTCACCACCACTGATAGTTATTATTAGAGTGTGTGGTAGTACAGGGATACGGTATTGAGTTCTCACTACTACTCGACTGATGGCTGATTGTATACACCAGTGAATCTCAGCCTGTGGGTCATGTCACCTTTGGGGGTTATGAACGACACTTTCCCAGGATCGTCTACGGCCATCAGAAAACAGATATTTACATTATGATCCACAATAGTTGCAAAATTACAGTTATGAAATATCAGTGAAAATAAGTTTTGGATGGGGGTCACCACAACCTGAGGAACTGTATTAAAGGGTTGCAGCATTAGGAAGGTTGAGCGCCACTGATACACACCATTCCAAACCTTATCAGATAGGAACATTTTACAGCTCATTTATCAGATAGGAACATTTTACAGCTCATTCTATCAACACAAAAAGCCACCCACCTAGTCCTCTGGCTTCAGGACCCCACTGCTGTGTGAAGTGGTAGGACCCTGGTTTTCCAGGACAGGCCCTAGCTGTTAACTGCAATCCCATTCTTAGAACAAACCCCACTCCGTCCTTGTGTCTTAAGATTCTCCTGTGAGTCAGGAGCTTTTACTATGAGAAACAGCCACACCCTTGGATCACTGTAGCATCAGATATTTAAGGAGCATGAGTCAGACAAAACAGACCTTGTGAAGAGCAGGAGGCAGTGCAACTCCATCCTGGGCTGCAGGCACCAAGCCTGTGAGCACTTCCATCCTGAGGTACCCAGACTCACACAGCAACACCCACTCCAACTGTGCTGGCCTCCCTCTGACTACCTGAGGCCAAAAAGCTACACTGGAAAGGGGTGGGGTTCCCAGTGCACAGGCAGCAGCCATGAAGGGAGACCTGCCTTCATCTACCAGGTATAGCTAGGGTGGTAGCAGACAGGTTAGAGAGCCACGAGACCCTGTGCACTGACATACGTGATTCCTGCTTGGGAAGGGAGGAACCTGAGTGGGCTGGATCCCTGCTGAGCAAGTGAGGCTTGCATGGCAGAGACCCTGGTGACGCGATCTTATTCTTAGATCCAGGCTGACTCATTCAGGGATGAGATGAAGATAAAGAACCACTTCTAAGGCTTCTTAGCTTCAAAAACAACTTCACATCTCTTGGGTCACTGGTCTCCTGAAGTAAACATTATAAGCAGCTCTCACATTTTACAGGTGAGAAAACTGAGATTGCCTGGACTGTCCAGCATCACACCACCAGTAGCTAGTGAACAAGAACCATGTCTTGAGATTCTAGTTTGTACCTTCTCCAGATTGTACTACAGCACAGAACTCTCCTGCCGACACATCTTCTCCTGTTATACCCATGAGGCCAACGGTGGACAGAGACAAAGACAACTGAAGTATGAATTTCTGGTTTCATTGGAATCTCAGTTGTGTCATATGATGTTTTTCTTAAAACTGTCTTATGAGAGGACGATTTGCTGAAGCGGACATGTGAGGGGATATTTTGTTGAGTACAAACATGTGGTGTTTTTCTGGAGGGTTGCCTTGTGAAGGGGTATGTGATGTTTTGTTGGAGCAAATCAAATACTTGAAAGGCCTGTGATGTTTGGAAAAAGTGTAAGTGTAACCCGACAGACAGTGCACAACGTTCTTGCAACTCATGGCTGGTGTCTGTTGGGCTTCATGAAGGATGCTCTGGCATTGGTTTGCCTTGCCTTCTTCATTGGTGTCTGTTGGGCTTCATGGAGGACGCTCTGGCATTGGTTGGCCTTGCCTTCTTCGTTGGTGTCTGTTGGGCTTCATGGAGGACGCTCTGCTCTGGCATTGGTTGGCCTTGCCTTCTTCGTTGGTGTCTGTTGGGCTTCATGGAGGACGCTCTGCTCTGGCATTGGTTGGCCTTGCCTTCTTTGCTGATCTTCGCTTTGTTATGACCTGGTAGGGGAAAACGCACCAAAGAACTTCTTGTGATATCCCGGCTGCTTCTTGCCACTTCTGTGGACCTGGACTCACACAGATCGGTGGAGCCTCGTGGTTTCTTCTGGTTTCAAGCGACTGATACTGATTTGTGCTTGGCGCTCTGCTAGTGGCCTGAACTACTGACAACAAAGACTGGAATTGTCCTAAAGAACCACTTCTAAACAAGGCCCACAATCCCCACTTCCTATCAACCTTTCTTTTCCCCTTCTTCTGATGAGCCTAGAAGGGAAGTGGAAGTGTTAAAGAACCATAATTAAAGTAAGTTTTGAAAACTCTAAGCCTACACACAGCTCCACACTGTGGCATGCGGAGTTTTCTCGTGTTTCAGGGCCATCCACTCAGGTACAGCTGGATACAAAGCTCCACCACAGAGAATTTCAAGACGTCCTAGAACTTCTTTTATGTTGTATTGAATTATTTTGTGTGTGTGGATACTGCCTGCATGTATGTCTGTGCACCATGTACATGCCTAGTACTAGGAAGGCCAGAAGAGGGACTTGCATTCCCTGGAATTGGAGTTACTGTGGATTTTGAGCCAGGACATGGGTCAAACTTGGGTCTTGTGAAACAGCAGCCAGTGCTCTTAAATTCTGAGTCATTTCTCCAACCCTGGAAACTTAAAATAATTTTTCTGTGTATGCATGGTGTGTGTTCATGTGCGAGTGTGTGTGTGAGCTTGCACTCTTGAGCATATCGTACATATATGCTGGCATGCATGATTAGAGAACAAGTCAAGTTAGTTTTTTTCTTTCCTCTGTGTGTTCTAGGGGGTCAAACTCAGGTCATCCAGCTTGTGCATCGACCTTTTACCTACTGAGCCACCTCACTGAACCATAACAGGCATTTTGAACGTGGGTTTTAAATACAGAAGTCACCAGAAAGAAAGGAACTCAGAAAAGAGTAAGACACACCCGAGATCATGGGTGTGGGCTTCTCCAAGGGAAGTCTAAATTAAGAGTCTACAGCAGCCATAGGGTTTGGTGGTTTCTGACATTTGAACTCACAAAGTTGCCAAAAAAAATCTTTTTCTTTGTTTTCTCTTTCCCCTTTCCTTTTCTCTTTCTTCTTTTAATCATAGTGTGTTCCTGAGGTGTTTGTGTTGGCTCATAGCTGATTAAGTGAGATCCTAGGCCACAGACTTGTGGGGCCCTTAAGATATGACTAGTATAAACCAATGAAGCCGGGCGCGGTGGCGCACGCCTTTAATCCCAGCACTCGGGAGGCAGAGGCAGGCGGATTTCTGAGTTCGAGGCCAGCCTGGTCTACAAAGTGAGTTCCAGAACAGCCAGGGCTATACAGAGAAACCCTGTCTTGAAAAAACCAAGAAAACAAAACAAAACAAAAAAAAAAACAAAAAACAAAAAACAATGAGATTCCCAGAAAATACCTGGGAAAGGAAGAAGGCCACACTCAACAGTCACACAGGCCTAGTCTTATGCATGTTCATTATTTTCATGTGCTTATTTGAAAATATCTCTGTATAAAAGAAATCTTATCTCTGCACAGCCTTCACAGCGGAAGGTATCATGATGCATTTCTTGGCACTCATCTGCTAAGAGGCTCCCATCGGATTCCTTTCTCCTTCCCACAGTGTTTGACTTTCCTGTCTTCCTGACCTGCCTCAGCATGCTGATTAACACCCGGCTTTCCAGTAACCAGGGGCGATGCATGTTCAACCTCACTGCACTGAACTGGGTATACACTGCACTCCAGGGGACAGAAAATGCTAGAAGCTATCCATGAGCAACAAGGACAATGCCTGGGTTAGGATGGAACTACGGGCAAGTCCACAGCATCCATCATCGCTTGCCCAGTAGGCTGTCTTGTCTCTGGAGCCTGTAACTTGTTCTGAGGACAGCTCAGGACTTGAGAGTTGCTGAATCACTTGTTACTTCATACTTCACTAGAGAGTTCACATTATAAACTTTCCAGAATTTCCACAGAGCACAGAATTCATGCTCTGCAGACAAAGGAATCTGCTGTTGACTGCAAATTAACATATGAGAGAGTCCCAGGAAATCAGGAAGACAAACTTGTCTGAGTGGGCTCTCTGGAGCCAGTTTTCCTTAGGAACATCTGTCTCATAACACCTTCTGAAGCAGTTTTCCCTCAAGAGAGGTTCAGGTGCAGAGGCCCTGGAGGTTTCTGGAATAAACCTACTCATGTTAGTAGGCAAGTGCAGACCTGCCTTCAGAATCTGCAGAAACACCTTGTTCCAGTTCATGATGACCTTCCAAGATTGACCTCAGCTTATATGCCCTACACACAGAGACACACGCACAACAAACACAGACACACACAGAGACAGACATACAACACAGACACTCACAAAGACAAATACAAGCATAAACACACGTACATACAAAACAAAGACACACACAGGTACACAGACACAAACACAGGTACATACACACAGATGCACACACAGAAAGACACCCATAGATACACAGAGAGACACACACATACACACACAGAGACCCACAGAGACACACAGACACACACACATACATACACAGACACATACTCTCTCAGAATAAAGATCTCATAGTGTCTTCTACTGATTTGAAGTAGATGGAGTGTCAGGGGAAACTGGGGTGAGAGAAAGGAGCACCCTACCAGGAATCTGGTTGAAGCCTTTCACCAGCTGGGAGTCAAGAATCTCAGCACAGTTAATAAAATTTGCTGTGAAGACTCCCTACACAGAAACAATCACCTTTTTACATATTATTATTTCAAATGAGAATTACCAAGGAGGTGAAGGTAGAGCCTAACAGTTGGGTTAGGAGCACTTACTGTTCAGGGGTAGGAGCACTCACTACTGGGGGGGTTAGGAGCACTCACTCCTGGGGGGGTTAGGAGCACTCACTCCTGGGGGGGGGTTAGGAGCACTCACGACTGGGGGGGTTTGGGAGCACTCACTACTGGGGGGGTTAGGAGCACTCACTACTGGAGGGGTAGGAGCACTCACTACTGGGGGGGTTAGGAGCACTCACTCCTGGGGGGGTTAGAAGCACTCACGACTGGGGGGTTTAGGAGCACTCATACTGGGGGGTTAGGAGCACTCACTACTGGGGGGGTTAGAATTAGCACTCACGACTGGGGTGTTTAGGAGCACTCATACTGGGGGG
>NC_034606.1:5705783-5707628 GCF_900095145.1 Mus pahari | reverse complement strand
TGGGGGGGTTAGGAGCACTCATATTGGGGGGGTTAGGAGCACTCATACTGGGGAGGTTAGGAGCACTCATACTGGGGGGGTTAGGAGCACTCATACTGGGGGGGTTAGGAGCACTCATACTGGGGGGGTTAGAAGCACTCACTGCTGGGGGTTTAGAAGCACTCGCTGCTGGGGGTTAGGAGCACTCACTGCTAGGGGGATTAGGAGCACTCACTGCTGGGGGGGGGTTAGGAGCACTCTCTGCTCTTGCCCAGGACCCAAGTCCTATCTCAGCACCCATGTCAGGCAGCTCACAATCATCTGCAACTTCAGATCCAGAGAATCTCATCTCCTCTTCTAGCTTTTGGAAGAACTCACACATACATGTATGTACACATAGACACCTACACATATACATGAATAAATAATAATAATAACAACAATGATAATAGAACTAGCAAAGGACCCTGTTTATGGCCAAAGTGCATGCTACCCCTGAATTTAACTTCATTCATTTCCTAAAAGCTCAAAATCTCTCTGAGACTCTCCCAAACAAGAGTGTGAAGTTAGGCTAGGCATGGTGTCACAAGCCTTTAATCCCAGCACTCAAGAGATATAGGTAGATATATTTATGTGATTTCCAGGCCAGCAAACCCCAGGCTAGCCAGGGCTACATGGTGAGAGCCTATCTCACAAAGAAAATAAAGATTATGAAATGTAGGGTTGGGGAGGTGGTCCACGCTGTACAAGCATTGCAAGCCTGAGCTTAGATCCCTGGCATCCATGGCCGTAACTAAGCATGACCCAGGAAGCAAGAGGATCCCTGGACCTTGGTGCCAGCCCGGCTAGTCAGAATGGTAAACTCCAGACTCAGTGAGAGACCCTGTATCATAAAGGAGGTGGAGAAATTGGGCTAGACCACAGAAGAAGGAGAGATTGTCATGAAGTGGTGGGAGACAGGTGGACATAGGAGCTTCAGGAGATAGAACCAACAGGCCATGTAAGAATTAGGGTAAGTGGACACTTCCCCAACCCCCAAGGATAGGTAGGATCCAGGGCACAGGCAACAAAGGGTTTATTCTTTTTAAATTAAATTTATTTATTTATTCACTCTACAACCCAATATCAGCCATTCCTCTCCTCACACAATTCCTCTCCCAATACCACCTTCCCCTTCTCTTTTGAAAAGAGAAAGCCCCCAACTTGAGACACAATATATTAACATGTGTTTTCTTAAAATGTCTTAAAGCACACATTAGTTGAGGAAATTGTAGGGTTAAAAGGGTATTTTGGGGCATGGCAATATACAAAGTATCAGAGAATGTGAAACAGTTAAAGAAAATAAGATCCTGCCACACAGAAAGGGGACCAGGGGATAGCTGTTAATCATCAACTATGCAAGAACTATGCACAACTCTTAGTACATATTGATCAGACTTCACTCACAGCAAAGATTGGCAAGGTTTACTTGAACTGACACCCTAAGAAGACTAAGCTAACTTCTACAACAGCTAAGACTGGCTTGCTGTATTTCTAACTAATAACACCAAAGGCAGAGAAACAGGGGCATAGAAAGGAAAGATCAGGGCTGGAGAGATGGCTCAGTGGTTAAGAGCGCGGACTGAGCGCCAACTGCTCTTCCGAAGGACCTGAGTTCAAATCCTAGCAACCACATGGTGGCTCACAACCATCCGTAATGAGATCTGATGCCCTCTTCTGGTGCGTCTGAAGACAGCTACAGTGTACTTAGATATAATAATAAATAAATCTTTAAAAAAGAAAAGAAAAAGTGTTCTTAAAAAGAAAAGAAAAGAAAAGAAAAGAAAAGAAAAGAAAAGAAAAGAAAAAAGAAAAGAAAAGAAAAGA
>NC_034606.1:5699668-5705479 GCF_900095145.1 Mus pahari | reverse complement strand
CCCTCTCCCTCTCACTCTCTCTTTCTCTCTCTCTCTTTTCCTCCTCCCCTCCATCCTCCCTCTCACTCTGTGTATGTCCCTGTCCGTGTGTGTGTGTGTGTGTGTGTGTGTGTGTGTGTGTGTGTGTGTGTAGGTGCTAGCCATACTGTTCCTTGAAAAACAGAACAGCTTCTTATCAGGGCACACCGCTGACACCAGGTCCACCAGAAAGAGTAGGCCTTCCCCTCTAGACCCTCTAGTGTCTTTCTCAGAATGGAGATGGTGACACTGCTTCCCTTACAAGAGCTGGGGAGACATGAAGACCAACCCCACTGCTTCTGGTACCACTCAGAAATATTCTTATCATTGGCATCAGTATGTTTGGGATCAGAGATGCTATTCCCATTTCTTTTATATATCTCCACCTCCATCCTCTAATTTGTTACCGATGTGATTGTATCTAAAATGCTCCCTGTCCCCTCTTCTACCTTAGATTCTCTCTACTTTTCCTCTCCTCCCTCTAGGATTGACTGGCAGACTTACTAAGCCATCTGGCCAGCAGGGTTTCTGGACTGGTAGTTGTAGCTAGTGCACTTCCTCTCCTCTAGCCTTATTAATATCATGCTCTAACCAACTGAGCTAACCAGCCAGACACTCTCCTCTAGCCTTAAAGGAAATGGACATCTGTCTAACCATTGTATACAACACTCTTTCCAAACCTCTCTCAGATCCCATTCTGACATTTTCTGACTTTGTGGTGAGTTCTTAGTTACAATAAAGTATTAATTCAGACTCTTTTAGCCTTGCCTGGCCTATGGTGAAGGCAAGAAATCCACTCACTTGCCCAACTGGTGGTAGATATAACCATGTCACCAACTTTGGAAGCAGGAACCAGGGCTCTTATGACAGAAAAGAAGCAGGCTTCTCTCTGATTTCATAAACACCGACAAGAATCTGTTGCTTTTCCTAAGCCCTTCACTGTCTTTCCAAGAAGAATTTTTGTCCTTAACCAAATGTGAAATGCTCATGAGCACAAAGAATCAAAGCTTCAACAGCAAGCTGAGGTGACATCCTTTATAGGAAGTGAAATATTTAAGGACAGAGTCTTCTATTTCCCCCCTGAGGAAGAAACCCTTTAATATTCCGATTAACCTTGATGTGAACCACAGGGCTCTTTCATCCCTGTAGGTAGATAATCGTGACTCATCACAGACCCCTGACTGTGCGCTTCCTGTAATCCTGACAGCAAAGGCCTTCCCCAGGGAGGCCATTGGCTGCGAACTGACCTCTGCCTGATCTTTACAAAGTACAGGGATGGACTGGGAGTGACCCTGGGGCAAGCTCTGCACTCTGCATCAGAACAAGACTCCACATTGGGGCATCCACACTGAGGCCACCTGGTGAACTAGGCCTCACCTTGGATAAGAAAGAAATTGCATTATTTTTACTTCAAAATGTGTTAAAGAATAAACTTTATTTAAATATATTCTATATTCAATCAGATATGCCCACTGCTGGAGACTATTTGTGTTTTGCACCAAAATTTCTTGTTAAAACCTAAGCCCTAAGGTGATGGCATCTGGAAGTGGGGTTGTTGGAAGTGATTAGGTCATAAGGCAGAGTCTTCATGAATAGTATTCATACCTTGAAAAAAAGAGATCCAGAGAATTCAATGGCTCCCTACATCAGTGAGGATACAGAAAAAAGTTGTCAAAGGAGTTTTCCCTGGACCCTGCCACCCTGACATCGAGTTGGGCTCCAGACTCCAGAACTCTAAGAACTAAATTTCCAGTATTAATAAGGTACCTGACCCAAGGTATATCAAAGTAGAATTTGGAATGGCTTCTATGCACAGTTCAAGAGTAAGCATGTGCTATACTACTGATACATTGTAACTGCTCTCCATACACTTAAAGTGCTCTCCACACTACTGATACATTGTAACTACTCTCCCTGTACACTTAATTCACTCTCCACCCTAACAAGCAGGATAGAACATGAGGATGGGGGAAGGGTAACTCTGTCAATAGAAAATGCTTGCCTTGCCAGCCTGGAATTTGATCCCCAGAGCCGACATTGAAAAGGTGGTGGTGGGCAGTGAGTAAAATCCTAGCACCAGGGAGGTAGAGACAGACTCTAATTGACTGACCAGCCTAGCTTAGTCTATGAGCTTCAGGCCATAGTTTTGTCCCAAAAAGGAAGAAAGAGAGAGAGGGGGAGGAGAAGGAGGGAGAGAGGGAGGAAGAAAGAAGAGAAGAGAAGAGAAGAGAAGAGAAGAGAAGAGAAGAGGAGAGGAGAGGAGAAGAGAAAAGAGAAGAGAAGAGAAGAGAAGAGAAGAGAAGAGAAGAGAAGAGAAGAGAAGAGAAGAGAAGAGAAGAGAAGAGAAGAGAAGAGAANAAAAGAGAAGAGAAGAGAAGAGAAGAGAAGAGAAGAGAAGAGAAGAGAAGAGAAGAGAAGAGAAGAGAAGAGAAGAGAAGAGAAGAGAAGAGAAGAGAAATACAACAAGGTAGGCATCAATTGTGGAACAGCATCCCAGGGTGTCCTCTGGTCTCTACACACCTGCACATACATGTGCACCCATGATGCACACACAGACAAAAGTCATGCCCTTCATCTCCAAAGGTCCCTCTTGCCCACTGCACTCAGTGCCTCCTGTGCCTGATGCAGGCAGCACGCCTTTCAGTCACTTCCTCTACAGTAGATTAATTTGCTATTGTAGATCACCGTGTGTAGTCTTTCTGTCTGGCTTCTTTGGAGCAACATACTGTTTTTGAGAGTCCCTAATGTTATTTTACATGGTACTAATTGGTTTTAATGACAGAATAGCATTCTGTTATATAGCTGTACATTTCATTTATCCTTTCTCCTCTTGGTAAGTTTGCTTGGGCTGTTTCCAGTTCTGCTACCAAGAACAGACTGTTGTAAACATGATATGAAAGTCTTACTGTGGGCGCATATACACAGTCTCCTGGCATACACACTCAGGAGTGGAGCAGATCGAATTTTTAAGAATATATCAAATGTGAAGTACTGTGGTGCATGCCTTTAGTTTCAGCACTCACAAGGCAGAGGCAGGAAGGAGAATCGCTGTAAGTTGTAGGCCGGCCTGTTCTACATAGGAGTTCCGGCCAGTGACATGGTCTAGAGAAAGAAAAAAAAAGTTATGGTAGGCATGATGGCACATAGCTATAAAACGGAAGGGGAGGTGGGAGGAACTGGAGGGCAAGACCAAACTGGGCTGGTGAGTGAGCTTAAAAACATCCTGGAAAACAGACAGGCAGTCAGACAGGCAGGCAGGCAGGCAAGCACACAGACAGACAGACAGACAGACAGACAGATTTTTTTTTTTCCTAAAAGGATGTAGGCCAGGATAGATGGCTCAGCAGTTAAGAGCATAGGCTGTTCTTGTAGGGGACCAGAGTTTGATTCCCAGTACCCATATCCGGCAGCTCATAATTGTCTGTAACTCCAGCTCTGGGGATCCCACACCCATTTCTGGCCTCTGCCAGTTTGAGAGACATTTCCAGGTCACAGAGCTGACAAAATGGTAATAGGGTCTCCAAGGATTTATGTACATTTCTAAGAAGGATTTACAGCTTTGAGTTTTCTAACATAAATGTTCAAAGAAACAGAAAGAAAAGGAAAAGAGGGGAGAGAGGGCGTTTTCTTCACAGTGTGGACCTTGAGGCACCCGCTCAGCCTGCCGCGTGTTGCTGCCACTGATATTCACCACCACACACAACTCTTGTTTTCAGCAAGATCCAAACCTTATTTTTAATTCTTATGTGTCCTTACAGTCTTCAATGGTTTGTTTGTTTGTTTGTTGGGTAGCGGCTGTGGGGCTAGAATCCAGAACACCAAGCACAATAAGCCCAGCCCACTCCAAGTGCTTCTCAATACAGAGCCCATTAAAGAAAACCTCCAGGTTCCAGTAGGAGCCCCAGACTTCAGCATAGGTGAGGGGTGAGGCAGAAGCCTCCAACCACTGCAGCCTTTGGCTCCTGCGGTGCACTCTGGCCATACTTGGCATCTCTACTCCAACACAACCCTCTCTATGGCAAACTCATGTTTATTCATGAGAAGGCGGCTCCTAGGAAGCCACCCTTCCCTTCCTCCCACTGCTAACTGTTGCTGAGGTCGCTAAAATCCTTCCCAGAAAAGTCCTTAATTGACCCCTTACCTCTGAAGGCACCCGAGGTCGGGAAGGACACAAGACTGCCTTGGTGACAGGCAACTGTTTCGGTCACTCATTAGCTCCAAACATGGGCCATGACCCACACTTCTTAGCTAAGCTGATTTTCCTGTTGTTCTGTCTGAAAAGACATCTGTAAATGGTTCTATTTAAGCACTGCAGTTTCTTTCTCTCAAAAATGCTACCAAGCTCTACTCGTTTTTAACTGCATTTGGGTGGCTTCCCTTTCTAATTAACTCAAGTGGCCTCTTCCTGATAATGGTGGCACTTAGCTCCTGGAGGACTGTTTGACAATTGGAGGACAGACGGACAAGGTGACCTTTCCTACCCTTGTTTTTCTGTGCTTGCTTCTGAGGAAGAGGAAAGTATTACTTTCCGCATGCAAAATGGTTTGCAGGGTTCAGAGGGACAGCCTGTGAGCCGCCCGCCCGCCCGCCCCTGTTCCCTTTAGTCGCTTCCTGCAGTGCTCAGTAGCTGAGTCAGTGGGGTCAGGGCTAGTGCGCACGCATGTCTTTGGTGATGTGAGACACTGTGGGAGGAGGGACATGGTGATACTGTCATTATTGAAAATCACTTCCACCCACCAGCTGAGTCACCGGGACGTCACTGCTTAGGATTCTGCATCAGTCTCAAAAATATCCCTCTGCAGAGCTTTCCTCTCTGCGGGGCCTGCCTGCTGCTCCGCTCTGAGAAAAACGCTGGTCTCCTCCACAGAAAGCCCTGCGTTTGCACTGCCTCGCCCTGCACACCAGTGCAACACCGGACCTGTCCTATATGAGTTCTGACGGAGGCCAAGCAAATAACCTGAACTTTCCACGAAGATCCTAAGAGGCCGAAGACGACCTCATTCATCTAAGTAAAGAAGCCAGGAGTAGAATCTAAGTTTCCTCCCTCTCAGCCTTGCCCTGAACTATAACAGAGGGGTAAAGACCTTGCTTGAGTCTGAAAATAAGGATCTCTCCCCGACATCCCATCAGTGGTAACATAGCAGTCTGCTGAAATGGCTGGGTTGCCTTCATTCAACCGCAGACTTCAAAACAAACTAGAGCGCCCCGCCCCCAGACTTTTTTTCTTCTTTTCAGATCACTAGTAATAATCACTCCTGGCTCCTCCAAGTTCAGACTGAGAGCTTTCCTACAAACGCTTGGCTGCCTTCCAGATCACCACTGAGAGTCCAGAAGGAAAAGTAATTTGCCACATGGTGAGGTGGTAGGGCTGGGTGGTTAAGGTCTCAACTTTGGAGCCAGGCCCACTGGAGGAAGACTGATGGGCGTGCCCTTGGGGGTTGGGGGAGATAGGGGACAGGGAAGAGCTGACTAGGTTTCCAGCCACCACGGTCACCACAGGGCTGCTCTGAGGATTAAATGAGCTGATGACCAAAGCACTCAGTTTAGGGTGACACTTACCAAACCCTTTGCTACTGTGAATTTATGATAATTATCCCCCCACCCCCACTCCCAGTCTCGTGCCTGGCAGTGGCTGACCCTGGTCAGATACTGTGAGTGCTGGGCTGGGTCTGGTCTCACTTTTGAAGACTTTTCTGTAATGGCTTTTGTGCAGGAGAGTCCTAGAGTCTAGGGTCTTTTTTTTTTTTTTTTTTTTTTTTATTTCCATATTTCCATTGATTAACTTGTCTGTCT